>NC_065530.1:66500448-66815655 GCF_020184175.1 Aphis gossypii
ACCATATAAAAAATATTAATATTTTGAGAATGAAAATAAAATTTGTAACAGATGTAGATATACAATACTATACGCTTTTTTTTTATTTAATTCAACTAATTTATATGTGTCTCCTATACTATTATGTTATTGTTGAGCTGCGATAGCGTATGTATATCGTATCATATTATTGTATTATCGTCGTATCGATGTTATATTACATACTTATAACACTGGAATAACGGGTAAAAACTGCGGCCCACCCTGTGTGACAACAAAAGTCCATGAACACGTCACCACCGCTCCTTCTTAATTCACTCGCGACATGGAGACTTCACGGTGAATACAAATAGCTAGGGGAGTAGGCGCCATCGTGTCGCCAATGACGATGCTTCAATATGTTGAAAGTCGAAACGAAATACGGACGTTACGTATATATATATATATCATGTTATACAATATGTTGTATACATTGTTATTATTTATGGGCAAACATTCGTTCTATTAAATTTATATATTATCTTAAAGTATTATCATTATTCAAAATTATATATATTCATACAAAAAACAACAACCGTCATTCACAAAAACAAAAATCTGAGTTTTCCAAGTATTAAGCTGTTATTCAAAAATAAAATGCGAATACGTTTTCAAAATATACACTTATACTAATAATTAATTATATAAACATAATTATATTAAATAATAAGCTATAATTTTTCCCGTTGGATAATGATGAATTCAGATTTTAATGTGTATAGATATACTCACATAATTTATCTCATAATAAGTAGTAACAATAATGATTCGTTGTTACGAAAACAATTTTTTGCCCCTATCCGTGTCCGCTGTCCAATTTTTAATCCATTATACTATTATATAGAGTGTCTGGTATAACTTTTGGAGTACTTCTTCTAACAAAAATAATAATAATAATAACAATATACAATATAAAAAATATACCAATCTCGTAAAACGAAACCCTCTACTGAAAATAAAAATAGTTTTACTTAAAAAGTTTTTCTATCTCGGTGTTTTTGGCAATACGCTTGGCTATTATAGAAGTATCTTATTGTTATACCGTTGGTCTCTATAGTTAAAATATTATAAATAAAATCATATCGATGTACTGTGATAGAATCAACTATATATTATAATAAATAAAAATCATAAAATTATGCCTACACGTTCAAACGTTCGTAATAAGTATTTAAAAACAAGTTGATTTACAAAATACACAATTTGAAATACTCATCGTAGTATAATTACGTGGTTATTTTTCATATATTAAACTAACTTACGTAGCGATATTTCTCTGATAGAATATTTTCTTTTAGGTATTTTTTTTTCATTTTGACATTTTCAATCGGCCGAAAACGTTTTTGGAGTATTCGTTATTCGTGAATTGTGGGCTGTAGCTGTTGTCGTTGTTTTTTCTTTTTTAATACCTAGTCAAGGAATTTCTCAAACACAATTCACTTTCCTTTGCCCATTTTTCCGACAAGACCTATCGTTTGCACTCCGCCAAAATTGTTTTCGCCATTTGATGTTCCATCGCCAGTCGCTTTGATGAAACAACCTTTTGTTATCAGCGTATTTTTATTATTGCGTGGGTGTTCGATTAATTTCCGAGACATTGAGGCGTCTTTCCGTTCACCACTCCTCGGATCCTGGTTACCATAATATTTTCTATGTGGCTATATTTTTGTAAAACGCGCTATAATATACATATTTATATTTATAATTCAATACAAATTTTCTTAGATACCTCAGGGCCTTTGTAGATGAAAGTATTATCGCTGTTGAAATCTTAATCAACACTTTATAGTTTCTTAAAACTTCAAATCGTTTCTATTCTATATATATATATATATATATACATATATATTATATTCGTAATACTATTGATCAATCACACTAAGTATACAAAGATACGTATTATATGTTAGTAGTTGTTTTCATTATAATAAAATAACAAAATAATACGAATGGCCAAATTTAAGGATCGCTATTAAAGTAGTCAATAAAAAATATGATGTCAATTTCATGAGATAATGGAAAAATGCACCCATGAGTCGGTGCTGTAGCTAAATTACCTATTTAAGACGCCGTATGGTTATATAATATTGTATTATTGAAATACATTAAAAATTAGAACAAAAACTTTACTTACACATTCTGAGATAGCAGGGAATTAAATTTCATGACGATAAATACGTAAGAACATTTGCATCGAATTTCTATTTGAATTAACTTCAGTCACTTATTACGGAATTATACTGTGTATATGTACACCTAAAATATACTATGAAAAATATAAGATATTATATTTTCAATTTTCGATACTATGGATTATAAAAAAATTGCATTTTTCAAAAAATAAAAGTATTATTTTATTTGTATTACAAATATCTGTACCATTAGAAAGCTCGTGTTTAAAATTAATTAAGAAAAACTATAATCGGGGGATGAAACATGCAAGAATGATAAAATTAATGGTAGGAATGCCATCAGTATATTACATGCTATGTTGAGTAATACAAGAGAAAAATCGCGAAAATAATAACGATAATAATAATTTCATTTTTGATTTATTACAATTTCAGTGTTCCGTGGGCGCTCAAGTGAACATCGAAGAAGACGCAAACGGGTCGGCGGACGAGTCTCTGTGTGGAGGCCGTAACGAGTTGTACGAACCGATGGACAGCGATCGCGTCCGTGATGATGACACCTCTCCGGCAGCAATTAGCTTCATCGGCGAAACAGAAAAGGAGCTGACCGATGCACCACCGATGACATCTTCCTGTCAGACTTGTCTCATACAACAGCCTAACATCCAAGCACTCATGGGCGTCCATTGAACTGCAAACATGCAAATAACAATATTATCTACCATTTACATATATAATATATATCATCATTACATCGCCATAATATATTATAGTATATTATTATATCATACATAGGTAATTATCAATAAGTTAGCGATAACTGCTACTTCACAATACACGACCAACTATATTACAATTACGCGTAATAGCAGTCGTGTCCATTTTTTTCGGTTTTCCACACAAATATGTCTTATGCTTGGACATTTAGGGGAAAACATGCACCGTTTTTTTGTTTCCTTAACAACATATTATTTACCTAGTGAGATGAAAAATAACGGAGTGAAATGTTCCCAAATACACATTCAAAAACAATAATGTTGAACATTTACAAACAAAATATTATACTTCGTACTTTTCCTATCTTAAACCATTACGTGCAATACTTGTTGATATAAACAAATGAATCTCAAAACCGGGACAAAAGATCATAACATTTTTTACGATTCGACATAAAATAAATTAATGATTATATGTTTTTCCCAAAAGAGAGAAACTAAAATTTAGTTTTTACTTTTTTCGTTAACAAATTATAAGTATTCTGTTACACGTGATTTCATCTTTGGCTTTAGAACATTTTTAGAATAAGTATTAGGAATTTTTTAATTTTAAAAACATCTCTTTACACATCTTACTTACTTTAGTTTAAAAAAAAAAATTATTATAATTTATGAAATAATATCCAATAAATAATAATGTTTTAGTATAACAAATCTGTATTTTATTATATTATAATATTATTTATACTATCTACCTATAATACTGACACAAGACATAAAAGAATCAAATATTTCTGAGCTATATTTTTAAACTTTAATTTTTTTTATATATTTTAGTATCAGTTGACTAAAAACATTTTAAAAATAACTTTAAATTATTGTTATATTTTAAACATTTTAAGATATATACTGTTATTAGTTCCGATAAGTTATTATTTTTTAGTATTTTATTATAATATATAGTTTCCTTTTCATTCGTTGTTATAAAATAAGTAAAACACAAATAAAATTAGAAAACAAATCTGTTAGCAAAAACGATAATATTATATAGGTATAAAAAATATTAATCGGGCCGCAATTTAGATTAGACCTTTTTTTATAGATATCTATGATACGCAGCTAGTATACACTGTATACTATACAGCCTTCAAAACCACTACTTTCATTCAATCTGTTTGTATTAAACAGTAATATTTTTTATTCAAATATACCTACAAGAGGATAATGTACATTTTTTTTAAGAACATTTATTATAAATTCTGTTAAAATCATTAAAAGTGTTTTAATTATTTTCATTATACCATTTTAATCTTTTTTAAATATATTTAAAAAATAGACGTATATAATTAATCTCCATATATATATAACAAACGAAACTTCAGTTCCCTTGAAAATATCTTAATATATAATACAAATATCGATTAACGAACTCTCGATGGACTAACTATTTTTTTAGGTTCCTTGAAATTCGTTATATCGTAAGTTGTCTGTATGTAGTGCCATATTTTTGTTAGGATTTATTTCTACGTTATATTGTAAATATTTAAATAACAATAATAACTAACAAGTAACAACCACAACAGTGAGTTAAAAAATTAACAAAGAATGTAAACTTTTTCTTATTTAAAAGCCGAATTGTTTTAGATGTCATTTAAATCTTCTAAAAACACAATAAAAACTCGCCACGAACTTTGTTTGCCACATTCAACGAAAACATGTATAGTAAAAGATTTTATTTACTATGCAAATATGAATAACATTTGATTTGCAGTGAGACTGTTACGTGATAGTGGCGTGGTATATTTAAATCCATTGTAAAAATAACATTTACCTAAAAATAAAAATTCACTGGGTTAAAATTGGTTTAAACAGATTTTCTTTTTTGTTTTATAAAATGTATTAATTCAACATATTAATAAAAGACAATAATACCTAAATTAAATTTTTTCACACTTAATCACATTTTTTCAAGTGATTTCAGGTGTTTCTAATCACTATTTTATTAACCGCATAAATGATGGTATTATAGTATATCGACCAAGTGGAAAAATTATAATTTAGGCTAGGTTAAGTTGGGTTTTGTTTTATAATTTTTGATAAGTTTGAAAATATTTCGGTATAATTTTCCCACAGTTTATATAATTTAATACAATATAAATTTAAACAAAAAAAATACATACCTCATCTGCTCATCAATTTAATAAATTGATTTATTTTTTTTTTATGTTCATTAGGTTCACAGTATTGGTCTTCATAATTTTAATCCTTATTATTTCTCATTAACTGTTAAGATTTTGAAAATTTATAATTTAAATATTTCTATCAATAATATATTAAGCAATTACTTAACATTGTGAACTATTACATACGTACGTGTATTATACAATTATTGCATTTTTCATATTATTTTCATTTCAGATTTGCTTTTCAAACTAACACCACCGCCAGAACACTAGGTAACTTCCGCACCATTAATACGGCCAATACAACATTATTATTATTATCATCATTATCATTATTATTGTAATTATTGTTATTGTTATCATTGTAATATATTATATAATATTGTAATGTACCTAACCTATGACGTCTATTATAAGACCACGACGTAATACGTTTATATTATATAAAATATGTTTAAGAACAATAAGAATCCCATGACGATTACTTGCAAAAATATTTAAGAGCAATCGAATATTATAATTATTATTAAATACCTAGCAATTATTATTAATTTACTTGTTAGTTAAAAGGTTTTTTTTTTTTTTAATCATTTTATTTGTCATCACTTCATATTAATATGTTTATGTTAATTATTTAAGATCACCTAATACTTGTGTATGTTGTACGTAACGCTCATCGTTAAAAACGCCTATAATAATATAGTTAATGTATCGTTTTTATTTTAACTATTAATTATTAATGCACAATAACAATTTCGGAAATTCTACGAATGCATATTATAGGTAATACAGGTTATAGTTTGAAGCAGAATAATTTTTCATGCATGACGAAACAAATTATAACTATAAGTTTGACCTACATAATATAGATACTAAATAGGTATACAGGTATACTTACTCTATATTATATACAGGTCAAATTATTGAAAGGTAAAAACACTCCTCAGACAGCATTTGAAATTATTATAATCGCATTTAATAAAATTTAAAATAGTTTGGTTGGATTAGGTTATTATTTAATAATATGATAACATATTTGGGAAGTATAATCATTCTCAAATGTTCTCTGGGTCATTTTCTCAAAAAGTTTTAAGCAATTTTAGACATTTTTTTTTTTTTTAGATAGTTTAAATTCGTTTCAATAAAAAAAATCTAGATAACAAATTATATTTTTATTAATTTTAAATAAAAACATGTATTAAGTATTATTTTACTGTGCAATATTAAATTTAAATATATGCATTATCATTCAATAAAGTAAAAAAAAAAAAATAATAATATAACAATAGTTATAAAAATATATAATAATACAATGAAAATAATTAAATTATTTCCAAAAATTTCTAGAGAAACTGAGTACTCGACCATCAAAAAAAACGCCATGCATACAATTCAATCGTATCGGATTTCGCATTGAAATTAACCAAAAACTATTTCGATAAATTATAATTGTATACCTACTCTGCATCATACTACGCTTACCTATATAATATACCTATTTATCAGTGTTCGGAATAAAATTCAATGATTAATAAATGTTTTGAGTTTATACATAATATTATGTTTAAAATTTAATGAATACATGCATTGAATTTATAAATAGTTAGTGAAATAAATCATAACACATGAATATAATATAAAAATTCAATCATCATCCGTGCTTAATTTTGTTTAGCTATATTTTAATTAATTAAAAAATATATTTTTTGCCCAACACTGATGATATATTCTTATGATATAATTATAATAAATTATGTGTATAAAAAACATTTCTGTTGTTCACTCGGCTAGCGTATACTTTAGAAACAATTTTTTTTTATATATATATATATTATATAATGTTAAGTAATACATATCATTACGTTTAAACGCATAACGGTTAGACCATTATGTATCCAAATTTATATTATATTATTACATTTTTTGTCATAAACATTATATACATGTGTATTGTGTATACTACAATCGTATTATACCCACTTAGCCTACAACAATTGTACGGTCTAATATAATTGTATTCTAGTCTTGTAAGTTTAATAAATTGTTTGGCAATATTTAATCGGATCTGTGTTATAAATTTGTGTAACCTGTTGCAGCGCTAACCTCGACTGTATATTCATATTTTTACTAAAATATACAGTGTACAAGACAGTTTTTTGTAACACAAAAACTTGTTTTTTCGATCAGTATTAATTTTTTCATGTTTAATATGAAGGTATTATAAAGCAAAATTTTCAAAAAAATGATATGCTTAACAAATTACAGTTAAAAAGTTGTATTCCCATTTTTTTCAAATGAGGTTCACTACATTATACTCCTTAAATTATAAACAAAAATCAAAGTATTTGATTATATAGTCTTTAAGGATTTAAACAAAAATAAGAATTTAAATAAATGCATTAAAGGAAAAAGTAAGGCGCGAGAGGGGCATGCTTGCAGTTGAATTACCCTGCGTAAATATAATATCAGAATTGAAAATATCGTGCACTTGTTTAATTTTAACTTTAAGTGCTATATTTTTTCTGAGGTATTGTATTTTATATTGATGTTTAGCTGCTTCATTGTTTTTTCTGTACACGGCTGCGAAATACTTGGCCGTTAAGACGCGGGAGAAATAGTAAAAGGGAGTAAGAAATGGTGTTTTTTACATAAATTACTGACTATACGTATAATTCAGCACTTAAATGTTAAACAGCTTTCCCGTGAATTAAATGTAAACCCTATAGATTGTATAAGATACCTACGTGGTTTGTAAAATGAATTTATTGTTAATCTTTTCGTATCTTTTCTTTTAAAACAATTCTTCATGAATAGGACACTCGCATTTATTGTTTCTGTCTTACAAAACGTAATATAATATCCGATTCTCTAAAAAAAAAAATTCATCTAAATTGAAGATCAAAGCATTTTTTCTGCTATAAAGCACACATAAAAATCAGACAAAATTGAAAAAAAAACTCAAGTTATTGTTATACACTTATCGTTCTGCGGTAGGTATATTTGAAATAACAAATGTTATGTCCTCTATTTTAATTGTAATTATTATATTTGCATACTGTTTTATATGCTATGTTAATATAAGGCAGACAATACATTTATAAACGATGCAGTTAGTTGCTAGGAAACCACCACGTCATCTTCCAAAGTTATTTTAGGTATATTATATTTCATTTTAATTCAATCATCCGTCAAGATACATATAAATTATATATGTTTAATTCTCCAAGATTTGTTATATGTTTAACGTAATTAATCTTTGTTTTGTGTTTAAAATTTCCATTTTAATATGCTTTATTTGCGGGACAGTCGGAAGGACGTTTGAATTGATTACTGATGAATATGGCCGAAATGTAAATACATAATTTTTAATTCTCGTTATTTGTTATTGGCTTGCAAATCTATTTTGTTTTCGTCTCGGACACATGAGTTATGTAGAATAATATCACTTCGCCATAACCACTGATGGATGACTAGCCAAGTAATAATCCTTTCAAACAAAAGTAATCAGTAATTATGTACAGTCTAATCAATAGTAGCATTTATAATAATAAATTATTATAATATTTTACAATCACACATAACACAAAAATACAAATCTCTAAAGAAAAACGTAGGGGTTCCGAGTCCGAGGCGATAACAAATACCTAAGTAAGAGATATTATACCTTCTTTTTGCATGGATTTTGTATTTGAGTAAGCAATACTGGCTCGTATGTACTGTGTAGCTATAACGCATTCCACTGCAGGTGAAAATTGACTAAAATTCTTTGGTTTGATTTATAATTTCAAGCGTGATACGGCCACCACGACAACCTTAAGACCTGTCACACCACCGTGCTTTGAATGCACCACGCAGACTGCAGAACGTCCTGCAAAATTATGTGGCGATTACGTAGTGACGTTCAAGTATGCCTGCACGGATGACCCGTGCCATACAACAAACCCGTGTTGCACTCATAAATTCGGATGCAAGAAAACCAAAACAAACAAATCGTGCTACATTGAACAAATGGAAGCCGCGAATAGAAAAAGTAACTTACAATATTTTTATCATTACCTTTACAATATACATATGTGTAATACATATATTATATTTAACACTATAACATTACATAGTTATTCATGATTTTATTTTATCATGATTCTTTGCAAAGACGTAGTTCGTAATTTATACTTACAAGAGCCATTAATTAATCTCCTGGGCTTATGCGAAATTCGGATGCGTGAGATTTTAAATTGCATTAACAGTTTTAAATCAGACAGATTTGATAATTGAAGCTTAGCAAACCGTTATCTGTTTTCAAAATGTATTTCTCATAAAAAAGTTACAAATATATTACTAATAAAATAATAGGTACCTGATATTATAAAAAATAGATTACCTATATTAATATTGTAAATATTAAGCAGCATATTATCTTAAAATATTGATTAAATTTAAAAACAAATTAGGTATTATTTTTTTAGTAAATATTTTAAACGCTTCGATAACATTTGTTAAATGCTACATTTCTAGATCCCAACATTGTTAACAGACACGTACATCGTATCCACAAATAGTAATGTTACGTCTTGTCGTTTATTGAATGATAATACGTACATACTTTGTAAAATGCACATTATTAAAACCACTAATATTTTCACAGGCCAAGCTTCGAATATTGAAGAAAAATTAAATTATTAACAACTACGGTTTCACATAAATATTTTTTTCGTCTATAAAATATTTATTTTCTCGTTGTATGTAAACCTATTGTTAATTAATAAAATATTTAAATTAAAATGAACCGTAGTTTTCATTTATTTATGTACAATGGATAATTTATAATAATGTACAAACAGATCGAACAACGACACAGCCATTGCTAGACACTAATTCACTCTTTGCATTTACATTGATACATAATATTTAAAGAGATACATGTTTATAATATTTTTGTTTATGTGACTTCTGTAAATATAAAAATCATAACAGAGAACTTTTTCGTTTTAAAATTATTTCTAAAAAAAAGCAAATTATACGAAAAAATATAAGACGTTTGGCTTGAAATTATGGGTATATTTGTCACAATTATAAACAAGTTAAACAGTAGCTAATAAGTATAAAAACTGTTTCCCTCTTATATCAAAAACAATCACAATTATTTGGACACGTATTATTACTAATTTTTATAAAGGTAAAAATGTTGTTAACAATAATAATTGCGACCATATACAGAATACGATGGATACGACATGCTCTTGAATATTCTACAAGACTTTTTAAATTATTTCAAATACTATAGTATTTATTTTCATTAAATGATTCACCTAATATTAACTGTACTTGTAAAATGAGCTTAGATGAACCGATAATGTTATAACCGTACAGTAAAATTAATAATAAATAATAATTATGTCTTATGAGAGAATATTGAATTTGTAATTACTTTAGCGCACTCTACCGGCAAAATATTATACTAAAAAATGTACGTTTCACACAAAGATGTCGCTTAGCGATATGACCTCGGATTATAATATTATTATGTAATAATTCATAATAATATCTGAATCACTTATCTTAACAATAATGCAAGGAAAACTTTTACATTGGACAATTAATACATTTAAAGTCCCTTTTTTAATTTAAAAATATTTTCTTTTTGTTTTCAATATCACTATGTGTCCAGGTATAATTACAGTTTACCTACCACGCGATTTATTTTCAAGACATATGTATTCAACGGGTTAAGAATGATAGTGTAAAAAAAAAATTGCGCTAATCATTATTTTGGGATACAAATCTTTCCAATGTTTGCGGTTTTAAGTTTTTATGCGCGGAACACTACTATTTAATGTCACCCGGAGGATCTCAAGTCTGGCAACCAAAGCTGGTAGCAGTGGTAGGCGAAGAGAGCCACTATACCTACAACTATACCTATTAATTTGTTATTTAACTGTTATTTCTGTTTTTTACTTTAAAATCCAAGTAAAATCATTTGAACACGAGAGTACTCCATGAAGAAATACTCGTCACCACAGGATGTTTAGAATCACGATAATTAGGATTTTATTTAGGTGCCTATACTTTTAGTCTACCCGATTGGCGATTACCCAACCATCTAATTAATACAATTATAATTTTAGTGTTATTAGTTTATTACTCATTAAAATGTAAAATTCGTTATAGACGTGGCACGCGGTAGGAAGATTTTTATAGCATTGTGCCACGTGTAAAAAGTAAAAACGTAAAATCGCAAACTTTAGAAGGATAAAACTTCCAAAATAATTATTTGCACAATTGTTTTTGGCACCATCGTTCTTAACTAATAGAAATACGTAATAACTAATATATTTCAATAAAAAAAATCACTTAGTAGCTAAATTACAATTGTTCCATCAGGAAACTAGATACAATATTAAGGTACACTAAGTACTTATCATTAGTAAAAGGCTAATTTAATTAATTTAATGTAATAGCTAGTGGCGTACCTGGTCTTGTTACGTCGTCAGGAATGTGGTTGAGAACGGTGTGAGGAGAAATAAATTGAACACAGGTCGTCGGGGCGAAATTTGTTGTTTCTTTTATTAAGTTAGAGTGAACACAATGAAACTAACAGTCAAAATAAAAGAGAACCAACAAAAATTATATTGAGCGCACGAGGTGTTATTAAGTGCAAAATAAGAAAAATAACAAATGAAAAAGAAAAACCAAAAGGTGAGTGCGTTTAACCTAGGTCTGGTTCGCGGTGCCGGCGGTTCGATAGGTCCAAACGCGGTTGTCGTCCGTCAGCTGACGATTGATAAGAGAAGTACCTAGCGGTTTTCCGCGTAAAAGCCGTTTGATATCTAACGGACGTTACACGGGACCGCGTCAAACTCACACTTTTAAATCCAAATCTTCGTAAAAAATGTTATTCTTGTTCTTTTGTAATAACGTAGGTAATATTACACAGGCCAAATAGACACTAAATAATTGCGGTAGTCCATAATATATACTCCATAAAATGGATTTCCGAATTTTTGATGGTACCACCACTTAGGATTACTTTAAATTTTGACGACCCATAATAATATCAATGACCTTTTTTTACACCCATTGAAAAAATGTTTTATTTAGATATACAAATATACCGCGATTCACTAAAACCATAGAGCACAGTGTTCTATGCTAAAACTATAATTGCGATCAATTTAAAGATGCCGACCTACAGTTTGGGAACCTCTGCTCTATAGAATAGGTTATCTACTATCTAGTAGTGAGAAGGTATCAAGTATCAACAAAACAACAATTTGTGCAAAAATAAATTATTTAAATATAAAACAAACTAAAAATCATGAACAACCGTAATCAGCAACGATCGATGGTTAAATAAACGATAATCAGCTAGAATAAATTGAGTAAAAACATATTTTATTATTATTTATTTTTTTTTTAATTGCGATCGTAAACGACAGTGCGACGATAAGAACAAAATAATACAAAGCCATAGGTACATAACAGCCGTATCGATACTATTTTTGAAGTATTCAAATATTAAACTTTAATTAGGTATATACAATAATATACTAGTAATCGTGGTGCCATTATAATTTCCCGTTGGCAGTTAATACTTAATACTATTAATAGTATTATTTATGTTCAATGTTTCGGGATTTTCTTTAATTTCGATATGTTCTATTTTTGGATATTATAAGTAAATTCAATATTTTTGGTGTACCGTAAACTGTTATAAAATGAATAATTACAGTATACTCGATATTCGGTATACCTGTACTACCAGTTACCACCATCTGTAATACCAGTAATACCTACACCAAATTTGTTATTATATACAAACAATTGAATTGTCATAACTTATGAACGTTAAGTTTTTGCAAATTGTTTCTAACAGTTTTGAATTCAGCAAAAAAAGACACGTATTTTTTTTTTTGGGGGGGGGGGGGGGAGAAATTGCAAAAAAAAAGCTGTCCGATAAAGTAGATTTGTTCCGAAAATTCAAACAAATTTCTTATTAAAAAATTCTCTATAAGTTGTTTTAAAGTTCAATATTTCATATTGTGTATTTGTGTCAACGTTGCCACAATGCCACCGAAGCTGCTGTCGTCTTTTGTCGTTCCCGTCGCCAATCGTCATTACCATCTCTATCTTCATTCTCGACATCCAGTTTGTCGTATTCGCCGTAAACATCATCGTCCACGTATTCGTCGCTGCTGTCGTCGCTTTTGTCACCTTCATTGCCATCGTGACTATCATGTTCGGTATTATTTTTGCTAGAAATCAAACCGACTTGTTTAAAAAAATCAGCTATCGAGTCCAATTTATGCGACCGACAGTATTTTGTAAACATAATATACTTGGCCAATTAGTATCCAGCATAAAATGATTTTTTTACGACAGTAGTTTGACATGGAGGTTTTGCCGCTTTTGAATGCCTCCATGAACTCTCTATCGTATTAGAATGGACGCCGCCCTGTCTCCGGGTTTTTGAAATGGAGACTATGGTTAACCGTCATATGTATATAGCCTTCGTTATTTAAGGTATTGTAAGCCTAAATATTAATTATTTTTTATTATTAAATTTATAATTAAAGTTGTAAGTATAAAATATATTACCTTCCAATAATTTGAGATTATGGTCGTCCCAGGCTTTATCCATTATTTTATGATGGCCAGAAGCCCAGAAGGGTGGTTGCATTACGGTTTTCAACGGGGACCATAAAACAGTTACCGGTCTCCCGTTCGTAACCACCAAAAACCCATTGCTCTTCAACTCTATAGCCCCGGTAATGTTTGCGTCGTCCAAACTTCAATTCATCAATTTTTTCCATGTGTCCATATCCGCCTAACTTCACCTTTTGTACTACTATAGCATCGTATATTCGTATGTGATTTCACGACAAAATGATGACCAATCGATAAGTGTTTGGTGGGTAAGTCGTAATTATAGTTTCATTAATGGGAATGAGGTATTTATCGTCCACAAATTAACAAAACTTCATATTTCTTAAAAGCTGAGATGGGACTTGTAAAAAAATATATTTTGTCTGAGTCACATGCTATAAGTATTAATGGTTTAAGTTTTATTTTTGTTTTTAATTGTAGTTGTATATTTTAGTTCTTAGTTTTAAGTTATTATTTTTATATTTACCTATAATTGTAATTTTTTTTTCGTTTTCTTCTTATACTTCCTGACAAATCCATTTGTAATTATCACTTTTCGACAGATCTTTAGTCAATTTCATGTAATGCCCTCGGATACATTAATATAGTTTCGGTTGGCAATGTACTAAATCTTTGTAGTTTGGAGATCAAACCTAACCAATCGTCTAATTTTGACCACTCTACAAAATCGAACAAATTTATGTTTTTCCATTGTAAATACTTAATTGTAATATTGACGCAATGACGCGTACGAATACAAAACACAATGAATAATATTACATAAGTATTATTGAAAGCTTAAATTTGTCATTTTATCTTATCGATATTTATCTGCAGCCATTAGAGTAGACCAGAGGTTCCCAAACTGTGGGTCGCGATTATATTTTTGGTGGGTCGCGCTATATTTTTAAATTAAAAATAAATACATATTTTTTGTTGTAAGCAACTAATTCACTAAAAAAATAGGTCATTCAATAAAATATTGTGGGTCACCAAATTATAAAAAATTGCCAAAATGGGTTGCACAATAAAAAGGTTGGGAATCTCTGGAGTAGACCATTGTACCTAGACCTCTTACCTACAATGTATAATAAGTAGGGAGCAACTACACGTATTATTTAATACTACAAAATTTAAAAGACTATAAATTGCCATATTAAAAATCATTCTGTCTATAAATGATGTTTCGCAAAATAAATATGTATAATATATATTTTTTTTTAAGTGCAAATAATGGGTATTTAAGGACTATAGTTTAGTTTTCTGTATAAATAGAAAATTTCAATCAGCTATAACTTTGAAAGTAAGTTCGTGTGCCAAATTCTGATTTCACTATCATTTTTTCCGTCAAAAATATTTCCAAATTCCCCAAAAAAATGACCAAAAAAGGGGTGTCCCGTAAAATAGAATTAATGTTCCCTTATATTATATCATTGATTATAAATACTATAGTATCAGTGGTATTAGGTAGGTTATAAATATCGTTTTTATGGAAATTAATTATTTATATACATATATTTTATAATATATCATACGCTTTAATGAAATGAACCAATTATATATTATGCTATCGCCAATCATGAATCAATACCAACTTTTAACAACTAACTTTCTAAACAACAGCCCTAGCTTAAATATTAAGTACTTGGGTATATTAAGCATATTTATTATTTAAGCATTTTAAGCCATGCTACAGAGTACAGACCACACATTTATACGTTTTTTATTATCTCTATTTACCACTAGTTGGTTATCACAAATTGATAACAATGATAATGCTTATCAGTGTTTTTATTCACATACGACATACGTAAATAAAAATTAAAATAAACATCTTGGTTGTCGACAGGTTGTTTATTTATTTATGATACCAAGCGACTTTGTATTTCTTCTATTGTACCCCATATTGTATCCTAAAATTTAAACAGTTCAAGAAGTAAAACAACTTCTTGCTAAAACAAGCATCGCAGTCCTATTAGTCAATCCATGATGTTAGACGAACTAGCCATCGATTATTCCGAGTACTTAAAGGTCAACAATGAAAATGAGGTAACTTTATTAGAACATAAGTAATTAATAGGTATCTACACACTATGCTTTGGGATACAGTACATTAGCCATTAGGTGGATAATAGGTACTTTATATTTATAGTGACCAGACATACTATTTTTCTAACGATAGGTAGTACTCTTTTTTTATGGATATCCTAGTGTCCTTAACATTAGTGTTAAGTACATGAAAATGTGAAATTGTACTCTTTTTTTTTTTTGAAATTATTAGGTAATGCATGTTTATACTTATGTATTAATTTATATTTTAAGGTTTGACCTAATGGATTCTAATTGGTCTGTTGCAAAGTTAATTTAATTTATTATATGTTAATATGTTTCCTATATATTAACAAATTTTTGTATTTATTTGTTCAAATTTTACTCTTGGTATTTTTACTTTTAAAAAATCAATTAAATATTTATACTTAAGTTTAAGTTAACTTAAATTTCAAAGAATTTTCATTATAAAGACACACTTCAAATAAGTTGACATTATAATTTCAAATAATAGGTTGTAAAATAGGTAATAATAATAATAAAAAATAAATAATTTCTGTAGATGACCTATGGGCTATGATATGGGCAAAATTGGTGGAATACTATATTTGTATAATTGATAATTAGACAAATATGCATGTAGTATAATTGGGCAATTATGACAGAGAATAAGCTAGGTTTTAAAATGTTTTTTTTTATTTAATTTTTAAGTTTACACGCCATAATCATATTATATTCAAGCTATTTTTGTTCTTTTTAGGTTAGCGCTCTAAAAGATGTAGTTGAAGACATGCTCACCAGATTGGAAGAGTTTCAGACATTTATGGAAATGGTAAATAATAATATTATATTCTTAATAGTGTCCAATTGATATGATTAAAATTTACAATTATTACTTTCAGGTCCGTGCCCTACGAATGGAAAGTACTATGATGCATTATGATTCAATAAAAGCAATGAAGTCCAAGGTTACTGAACTCACAAACTCTGTAAACAAATTAGAAAAGCTGGTTAATAAAGTTGGTGAAGATGTAGAATTGGTTGATCAACAACTAACTGAAGCTGAGGCTTGTATGCCTATTAATAAGGATGGTCCACTAAATACAATTCTGAAACCTTTTTTTGTAAGTCAACTGCTATGCAATAAATGCACATTATCAATATAATGTTTTATTATTATTTATTTGTAATATTTTTTACTAGAAAAAACAAGAAGACCATTCTTCTAAACCATTGCCTGTCTATGAACCACCAGTAATTTTTAAGTCTGACGATTACTTTCTCGCAACAGAAGCAGAAGATGCACTTAAAATAATTGAAAATGATACTACCACCGATAATTAACTGAAAAAAATTAATACTTCTTTTTATTTTTAAAATCATGTATGAGTTTAAGCTAGTAGCACATCTTACAGTTTTACATATTATATTTACATGTTGTAAATTATTGTTTGTTTTTTGAATTATATACTTATTATTTTCATAAGAATTATGTACACTGCAAATATCAATTGTTAATAAAGCCAGTTAAAATAATCATAGGATTGTTTATTGATTTTGATACCTACTGTTTATTATTGACAAGTACTATAAAAAGTTCCAAATAAACAATTAATAATTTATAAGAACTACATACCTAAAAATAATTTGAAGTATTTGGTTTACTTTTAATTAATTTTAATCATGCTAGATACTAATAACATTGTTTAAATATTTATACCGTTATTTAGAGTTATAGCATTAATAATAAAATTAGGTTAGTGTAATTTAATTTTTGTAATTGTTGATGTTTTACCATCAAAGTATGTTCTAACTTTTAATTAACAATTACTTATACTTTACAATCTACTTATTAAAGTAGTGTTCTTAGTTCATATTTTCATATTATAATAATTATGATAAAAAAATGAATTAACAATGAAGTCACATTTATTCATTACTTTGCTAATCTATTATTGATTTGAACATTGATTTTTTTTTTTTTTGCTCTGCTTTTATTATAAATGAATATATTTTATTATAAACAATACAAATTAATATTAAATTTATAACTTCTTATTAAGCAAAATATATATGTAATTATACATAGTATAGAAAACATCTTATTATAAATAATATTTTTTTTTAAAAAGAATGAAAAATTCAATAATGAAATAAAATACAATTTATTACTAAAGAACATGGTCAATGCTCTTAATACTGAGTTTTCAATTTTATATTAGGTACCTACATAATAATTATAACTATTTTAAGATAAGTAAAATATACTAGGTTTTCTTACAAGAGAACTGTTTGAAGGCAAAATATACGTAAAAAAAAAAGATTCCCTTAGATAAGTTCCCAAGCTCAAGTCTCAACATACTTGGCTAAGTATAATATATAATCGATAAATGGTACCTATTGGCTAATTAGTTTTACATAATAAATTTTAGGTTCAATGAAACGCGTCACTATTTTTTTCGAGGATTTTGAATTTTCCTCATTTTACCGCAGAATAGATTAATTCAGAAGGGACACTATCAATGTAGACAAAAACGAGCCGGCCATGTTCCCGTTGGCTACTTTTATCAATTAAGTGTTATCAGGAAAAAACTGTTATCAAAGTTCATGATTTAAGGTAAATACTAAATAACGGGATGGGTACTTATATAGTTAATAAAAATAAAAGTCGCTTGTTACAATATTCACAGGTTACCTAATATAAGAAAATAAATTCTAAACTGTTCGTGATACACCTCTAGTAAAATGTAGTACCTACCTATTTTACCTACTAGTGACGTCGACATTATCTACGTAATTAGGTACCTATTATACATTATAGGTATATGACTCTATGAGTATAATATAGTTGGTAGGTAGGTTACTCGGCCACTCGGTAGTTAAATATTTTGAGTTATTCGAGTATAGACGATGGCGTACTTAATGATTTGCTGTGACGTAATTGGCCCTCGGGAGTCAGGTTTTGACGCCTATCAGGATATACCTACGACAGATAATAATTATGTACAAGATATTATAGATATTATATTATTATACTATAATCATATAAGTGGATTATCAAAAATGGTTGTGATTAATGAATAATGATTAATGACTTATATTAAGCGTTACTTATATTGTATCAGTTTACTTTCTAGTTTCTACGTATTTATATTTTATTTTATTATAGACTCTTGTTCATTAGTTGACAATCAAACTAATAACATATCATTTTTTAAATTTGAATATAATATGCAGGTATATTATTAACGCGTGTTCTCGATGTAATTTTATTTCGTAACTTTAAAACTTTAACACACCAATATTAATTAATCAAAATGCATAAGTGTATAGGTAACTGAAATTCGATGGTTCTTAAATTTTAAATCCTGTTAAAACTGCGTAGTTCATATTATTCATTACGTCTTGTAACATTGTTAAATAAGAACATAAAATATATATAGTAAATATATATCATATATAAATCAATTCACTTTTGGATGAGATCTAGAGATTTGGAAACTACTAGCTGAATCTATTAGAACTAAATTATACAAAAATATTCCTCGAACTTGGGGTGTGTTTATAGCTTCGTTTTTAACCCCTATAGCCCATATATTTTTATAGTGTAGCCTATACGTACATTTTATTTGAAATTCAAAACAATCATGTTATATTCTAGGGGGTTTATCTCTATTTTATTCATTTGCCAAACGGTTAAACCCTGTTATTTTTGTTTAATCAGCTGAGCGTAGGTATATATTATATATTATAAACAAAAATTTTATTAAAAAATAATTTCACATACATTATAAATAATTAACATTTACTAAAATTTTAAATAAAATATATTTAGTTGCAGTATACTGTAATACCTCATCAAGTATAATTATTTCAATTACTTTATTTTGAAATTTGCACTTAGACAGTTATGATTTCTTCACAATTTTTATTAGTACCGTAAATTTCGATGTATAATTATTACCCTATGTAACTATGTAAAGTACCTATAAATTATAGTCTTTCTAATAGGTAATATATATATATATATATAAAATATGTTATTTTTTTCGTAATGCACTGTATTTATTTGATTTCCAAAGCATATTTCTATTCATCTTAAAACTTAAAAAATAATTTTAATTATTTTGTTGCCACACTAATTATTTGACAAAATTATTTTTAATAGACAGATAAAGTCGACATTAGTTACACAAGAAAAAAAACCAAATTGTCTGTACGATTGTATCGTATATAGGTATTCAAAAACTACTTCGCCGATCTTAATGAAAATGTCAAAGATTGTTCTTAAAGATATCGGTTAAATTTAGAAAGTAGTTCGAAAATATACCAAATACTTGAAGTACTATATCCAAATCACCACAGGCATTCACTCATCTCCAATACGAATTAGTTCACAAAAAAAGGTACACTGCGCCGATTTGCTCGTGAACACTAAACCAAGATACACCAATATTTTATTGTTTGATTGGATGCCAGATTAAACAGTTAATATATATTATTAATTTAAATATTAATGAGTTTTCATCAACTATTGCCAAATACAATTTAATCCTATTAGTTGAAAAGTCCTTTGTGCTTTGTTACGTGTATCAATTAACTTTAGGAGTTCGTATTTATTTTGTGTGTACAATTATTGTACGAGTATATCGACATTCAACTCGGATTATAAATATTACATTTAGAAAATTTAGGTATAAATAAAAAATTATTTGATTATTGTTTAGTGTATTACAATCGACAAGTACGAGTATAATCCTTCTTCCTCGGCGGACGTAGGTTCCAAGAAGAAAACACTATCACAATATAAGTATAGCTGCGATCACATAAAACCCCTATGATCGTTCACTCGTCGCATTTTCTCCATATTCAGCCTATGTCGTAGTTCTCTATACTTGTGATTAGTAGATTTTTCTCCTTTAAGGCTTTAACATAATATAATATGAATTATTTAATCAACGGTAATGAGAAGTGGAGAAGGACTACAATAAGGAGGAGTGAAGAAGTATATGAGCGAACTATACATAGATATTAAACACATTTTTGATCTACTTATTTATTTTGTCATACAAAATCCACCAGTCTAATAAATTATAATTATAGCACGTTATAACTTGTAACTAGGTCGCGAATTTTTATGTAATAAAAAGTAAAAATATATGAATATTTATCTCGATATTTTTGACATAATATGCATAAATAAATATGAAATGTTTAATAAAAAGTTTTTATTTAATATTATTCTTACAATACGAATCATTTAAAAAGAAAATTACTGAATAAAACAATAAATGTAGGTACGAAGTAGATAAATTAATCTCTATAGATTGTATAACAGACAATAGACATGGCAATAGTTTACCTATTTTATTTATTTATCGACATTCTCAATAACGAATAAGAATATCAATTTACAACAGAATGAATATATATTTCCCGCTTTCCTGGCGATAATGATTGTTATCAACATGTCTGTTAAATGTTAATAAGTGAATATAAAAATACAATAAATATTAAAAAAGTCAAGAAAATGCATTTACTTCAAAGTAGGTATGTAAATGTACCCATTACCTAATGAATATATTTTATCCATGGTATTATGAAACGTACTCATTTTTAATCGGAATTAAGAAATTTAAATTTAATAAGCTTATATATTTACGTGAAAAATTCGTGATTTGTGATTTTTATAAACCATAGTCTCTAAGATGCAACATTTATATCATGCAGGTGGTAACAATTAATGTTAGTCAAAAAGTGTGTTATATCGTCTGAATAAGAATGTTGGAGCAGTGCTAAACTCTCCCGATTGTATGGTAAAATCTCCCTATTTTTAAAATTAGTAAACTCTCTTGATGGTAAATTCTTTGGGGTTGACATAATACAGTTCATTTTAAGTACCTATTGTACTATGTACTCAAAACGAATCACAATAAGTGTTAAACTTATGTACATGACTTTTTAAAATTTACATGTTCATATTATTATTAGAATTAAATTTAACTACCGACTTTAATTCTATTAGTATATTGAATATAATTATAGTTCTCAGCTAAAGAAATTAATTTATATATTTATTATTTAATGTAATAGTTATTTACTAGGACTTTTTTACTGTGTTCATGTTATTATAGGTAAATATTAAATTATATTGTACAAAAAAAAAATGATTACAGATTCGGGATAAGTTACGTAATAATATAATATTATACCCTTCAGGTAGTATTGAAGTAAACTAGATAGAGTACAATCGTCCGAATGTGCATATTTAATTATATCTTAATACAGCAGCAAATTCCTAACATCGTCTTTTATACAAAAACAAGTATAACCAATATTGAATATCATCGTATTTAATGAGTATTCGGTAATGACTGGTAGGTCATGAATAATGATGATTTATCACAGAAAACTACCGAATCATTTGATACATAACTATCAAGTAATAACTAACAATAGTGATGAAGACGTAACCTCGACACAATATAGGTACTTAGATAAGTACCATGTACCTACGTATTTTATATATATCAATCAATCACAGTACAAATCATTGCAGTATATTATATATAAGTATAGATATGTATACCTAATCACTAACCTGTTATAACTAAGTACCTATTTACGGACTTAAATAGTAGGTAAATAAATTGGAATAATATATAGGTTGGTAGTATCTATTATAATGTATAGGTATTTTTAACTTCACTGTAAGTATATAACTGTATAAATATACCGAACTACCTAAATAATTAATAAATAAATTTACATATAATTGTTCATGAATGTTTAAAGTTGTTAAATTTATCATGTCAATATTTGATTAATAAATACATGCAACCATGATTTTTGATGGTGATATATTGAATATTTTTAATTCAAAGTTAAATTAAAAGTCTCAACTGTGGAATAGTAAAAATAAAAATTATGTTAATAAACAAAATTGATGTGATTTTTAATTATATTTTACTATAAAAAATATAACATAAACATAGGTGCGCTTATAAAAAATTGGAACACTAAATAACCTTATAGATACCTACTTGGATTTATGATAAATTGTTCATAATCACTATCGTTAATTAGTTATCTATAATGCAGTTTCAATATTAAAGTTAAATGTAGTATTTTAGAAACTATTAAAGGTACACCTTTGTTCGATATCCTTAGAAGTTAGAAATCAGCATTTTCATTGAATATTCATATAGAATAGTAAAGGACATAGTGTTTTGTTATGGTTTAATGATCAAAGGCTTTCAAAATTTCACCGTTAATATTTCATGACTTTTGAATTTTCGGAAATGGGTGAAAATGCAAGTCACAAACTATTATAATTATATACTTACCCTACTGTAATAATAATAGTAAAAGTAATCTCTGAACTACAATCTATAAGTCTACTCAATACATAAATAATATAATTTACACTAGAATAGAATTTCATAAATATGAACAGTAAAATAAAATTATAATATTCAAATTTCACACAGGTATTTGTAAGCCATTTAAGAAAACATAATACTTATGTTAGTTAGGTAACCTATCCATAAGTTTAAAATAGTGTAGGTATTTACTTGATATGCATGGATCTAATCGCTTTAGCCGATTTTTGAACAACTTAATAATATATTACCACTAGGAAATACAATTATCTACAAGTAAAATATTCTAACTTTCAACAAAATTAGATAACTACCTATTTAATTTGCTAAATTCTTCATACTTATATGCATCAAGTAAGTCTCAGTTTGAATCCTACATGGTGCCCTTAGACCTTAGACAGTCTTTTCATTTAATTGAGCAAATTAATACTACAAAACAACATTTTATAGTATAATGTAGAAAGGTCGTATAGTACATACACGCAGTGGCGACTATCGTGTATCTAAAAAGGTGCTCAAGCATCTCTTTCAAGGATAATAAAATGTATTCACACATACTTAGACTTTGTACATAGTATGTGTGAAGTGAATGAATTTTAAAACCTAAAAGTTTTTATATGGCCAATTCTAAAAAAATCAAATATCACATTAAAATAAACTTAAAATGTTGGTAGGTTAAAAAGTTTTTTTTTAAATAAATATTTTTTTGTGTTACGCTAAGGCCGAAATACTGGTAAGAGTTACTATTTATTCAAAGTGAGCACCTGTACAAATTTTCGAGATAACTACTACATGTACGTTACATTATATGAAATAGATAAGTAATTTTAATTACCTACGTGGATAATTAATTATTAATACATTTCTAATCCAACTATTCGATTGTTTAATAATGTACATGTAAATAAGTAAGTGGAAATAAATAAAAACTAATTTTTGTAGGATGTTTATTGTTTGGATCATATTTTGAGGTTTTTGAGTCCATTAATATTTCTAAAATAAAACTGTAATGATTACCTAAATATTTTGTTTTCGTGTAGATACATTATATAATAAATTAACTTACACATTATTTATTAACTAAAACTTGCCTCTTCGATTGTTTATTTTACTAATTCATATATATTTTTATTATTTTTATAACGATTCCTATTTATTTAATGTTTATCATGATTCCCTGCTAAAAGTCCATGACGAATATCATATTGTTATTTGTTAGTATATCATAACTTAATTATAAAATTGTAATATATAAACACAGTAAACTAAAATTTATGTTTTATTATTTACAAATGCACTGTACAACGATAATTACTCTGAAACGTTCTCTCTTTTTTAAAATATATAAATAATAATATATACTCTTTTGACAAATGCAGGTGGACTATTTACTAAAAACGAACATATTCAATATATGATAGGCCATAGGCATACAAACAAGTAATAATAAAATAATAAATATTAATTATAATCTAATGTGATATATTATGTAAAGAGTCAGGAGGAGTATGTGAGAAAGTCACCCAGTAGTGGCACCCCAAAAAACTATGTTGTACCTATTATAAAAAAAAGTACTGTTTACGTTTTATAATTTACTTCTTTGTATAAGTGCTCACGGAAAAATCTATATTAATAGTTTCAAAAACTTCGCACTTAGGACAAACAATGTGAGCATTTGAAGATTTTGCTCCTAACTTGTCATTCTTATTAAAAATATCTATAAACGTTTTCTGTTTATGAGGTTGAATTGAAGATCTTTTAGTTGCCGATTTTGGATTCATTGACTTAGGTACCACGAGATTTAGGTATTGTTCATTTTCAATGGTGTTGATTCAACAGGTTCATTTTCGAGTTTGTGCCATTCTTCTTTATCAGTAATCTAAAATATAAATAAAACTTTAAAAATTTAAATAATTATTACAAGTTAAAATATGCGTATAGTTTAAAAATATTTAATTTGGTTTAAGTATAATATAATTTGAAATGTGTACAAACCATTTCAAAACGATTAAGCACTGTACTGCTACTCAAGGATATTCCGACTTATAATGTTCTTCAAATATACTAGCATTATCGTCCTTGTTTCAAATTGACACATAGGACATTTAAACATATTTGATATTTTATGGGCCATTAAAATATATGATGTTATCTCATTTTCTGTATAATATAATATAGATATTATCTTAAACCAGTAGAGCATAATATATTGCATACCCATTGAAGCACATTAGAGGGAATTATAATGTATAAGTTAATTGACAAATATATTTTTTTTCTTTCTAATTAAGTTAATTTTAGATTAGTAACACACATTAATAATATACTTTTGCTTCTACCTCTGTCAACACTATCATCTACTGACATCGTATGTCTGATAATACTCTGATTACAACTATATTGGATTGTACTGAATTGGATATTTATGATAGATGGGTATTTTTCATGTGTGTTTTCATTTCAATTCTATTGAAATCAATGTAATCACAGTACTGACGTTTATATAAATTTTCACCATGGCGCATTAAATGAAATTCTATTTGATAATGTGGACATATTCTATAAAAGAATAATTAAGTAAGTATAACTCAAACTTATTTCCTAACAAACTTAATACGTCTTAATTTGAAATCCATTTATTAAATAAATCAAACACGTAATTGTAATATAATAGAATAAAATAAAATAAATACGATTAGATACCTTATTCGTCGGTTCTATGATTGTGTCAATTCCACAGATTTAAAATATTTATTTTACTTATACTAGTATTTTATATCTATGGTCAATTCAATTCATAGGGTTTCGTTGGAAATAGATATTTCGGGAAATTGTAAAAATAATTAGGTTATATTATCTAATCTCTTTGATACACTAGAGACTAGACACACGATTTTTACCAACACTAAAAATAAACAAGTAGTTACGGTCTCCTTCATTCTCTCTTTTTCTTACGGTTTTTCGTTACGCGTTACATTTTTTATCGGCTAGGTCTCCTCGCCAACCCGTGATAAAGAACTTTGTTCCAAAATAGATTAAGCGAATCAAAGCAGTCATTCAATACATTTTCAAGAACTTTCTTTAAGATTTAAGAACTTAAAATTGATTACGATTATAAAATCAAATACCAAAAATTAATATTTATTTTAAAAATATCTTACTAAAAACTTAAAACTTTTAACATTTTAAATTAATTTTTTTATAACATATTATTCAAGTTGGGAACTGTACTTGATGGTTAACTAAGGTGAAGAGTTGTGGCATTTTTATACAGTAGATATGGAAACTATTAATTTACTGAAATGACAAACACATGTAATCTGATTTCTGCCCTAATACCCACCTCCAAATACAGTAGGTTAACTTTAATTTTAAATTAACAATAACTTTTTCAGTATTCATATAGCATCAAATGAACTTGCAGGATCTGTACCTATATATAATATGAGACTTTGGAATACTGTCAATAGTATCAGGAGAAAAACATAGGTTTTTTTATTGAATACTTCTCTGAGTAAAGACAGAACATGAATATTTTAGTGTTACAATTTAAAAAATGTGTTGGGTATGTACAGAAATTACAGTCTAGCTATTACAATTGAAAGTGAAGTCTTTTTCATAAATAATCTATATCACAGTAAGTAAGTTTACTCCAAGATCTATACTTGCATCACTGGAATTATCATTGTGTTTATTTATTTATTATAATACATTGTTTTTTTTATTACTTTTCTTTGAGTCCTGCTGTGGCATTGTATTAATACCTATCTACTAACTAAATATTTATTAGTAGCATCAAGATTTCATTAACTATTCTTATACAACACCACCAAAATGTTATTGTAAAAAGTTTTAAAAAACATTACATTATCATTATAATATATAATGTACCATGCGCATTAATACATTTTAAATATTACTGTAATCTATTAAACAATTTTTTTTTCATAATTTAAATTTTTATATTTATAATATAGATGATAATCAAAATTATATATATACATATATATATACATATTAACATTTATTTCATAGATATTATATCTTTACCTTTCATAAGATTGTTATTTAATTCATAAGCCTACGCGACTTGACAATGTTTTGGATATTACTACTAAAATTAATTTATAACTATACGAATTAATAATTCACATTTATGTACTTACCTACATTGTTACTTAATATAATAACTAAGAATCTTACATAGTAATTTAATTATCTATAAATATTTACGGGAAGATATTGTCATAATATATAGGTATAAACTAAATAGAATTAATATATCTAGACAGTGACTAAATAGTAGTAGTGTACACAACGTATAGGTAAATATAAATATTTTGATGCATTTTTTTCATTTATTATTTCACAAATTGTAATGGAAACTTAGATTATAATAATTACAATGTAGGTACATACACTACACTTTCTATGTCTATATTAGATATGCTATTTAACGATTACATTTGTCTTGAACCTAATATCGAAATTGAGAAGGTAAAAAATAACTTGTGATGTAATTTAACGTAATATTTGTTAAAAAGTAAAACAAATTAGTTTTTAATTTTTTTTTAATTACAATCAACTATACAGGTATAATTGTTTGACTATAATAAATTATAAAATTAGTTAAGTGATAACTGATGAATCTGATGATTGTTGAAGAGTTAACTTATGTCTTATGAAATATACAGACTCATTTTTAATTCATTTTCGAGAAATACTCCTAATCGTTAATTTCTCAATCATTTTGGTAGTTAAATAATTTTTTACCAAATATTTAATGATAACATTTTTAGAATGACATAGTTTTCAAGACTCATAATTATAATAATAGAAGTGAATTTAATAATTATTATTTAATTAGTATAATTTTAAGAAGCGATGTACTAAAAACTGTGTTGTATGATTGAAGTAACTCACATACATTTTCATAACCTGCTTAAATATGAGTATATAATATGTTATGTAATTGTGTTTCAGTTTTTACCACTTCATTTTATTGATACATATATAACATTCTTGCCTATTGTTGATACTTGACAGTTATTGTAAACATTTTTGGTACCTAGTTTTCATTTACGATAAAATTATGAAATATTTCAAATATATAATATTTAGGTTATTTGAAAGAATAAATATGCTAATAGTATGTACAATGTACATAACCGAAAAATAATGAGCAAAATCAATTTAATTTTTATTTCCGATTTATTTCTAATAAATTATTTAATTTATCATACATACTATTGTTTATTTATCACAATGGAGCTGAATTTTTTCTTCTTTTATTTCATCACAATGTAATATATTACATAATATACCTAACATCTGTAATAGAGATGAGTTATATACATCATGATACATTTTTCTGTGTCATTATATTATTTTACTTACCATATTATATACAGTTAGTTACATTGAAACTAATAATAATTATTTGATATTTATATAAATTAATCGTAATGGTTTATTAAATAAATGTAGGATAAATACGCGCAGTTATCTGCACTTCTTTAACAAAAAATAATGTTTTATTAACTATTTTATTAAATAATAAAAATATTACCACTTACTGATCTTTTGAATTTTTGTTTCAAAAAATATTTTAGTATACTGTGTATTTTCCAAATATTATAGCTCCAGAATAAAATAGACTTAAACAATTCAAAAATAATATTCAAGTGGATTATAATCGAGATTATGAATTGATTACCAATATTAAGCCATTGTTATTTGCAATTCGAATTAAATAGATGTTCATAGATATACATTTGTGTCATATTATCTTGTTACAAAGCCATAAACTATAGGTATAGCAGTAAACAATGTAAACACTGTAAACTATAGATTTACAACACTATTTTTTTACGACCAACACATTTAACTGGGTATTAATTATTTTATATGCTAGTCGTATTTTCTATACATCGATTCTTGTTCTGATCATTTAAATGATTTTATACTAAACAGACAGCAGCTTTTGTTTTTACAATGACAAGTGTGTTTCTTTCTACAAATTTTTTAGTAAGTCTCTTGTGAAATGTCTGTATACATAAAAAAAATTAACACTAATTACATAATAAAGGAGTAATTTATTATTTTTCCTACAGTTTAAAGATTAAATTCAATAAATCTTTATGAATTTTGAATGATTGAATAGTCAACTAGTAATCTTTTTTTGAATGGTTTTTGACGATTATAAGATAAAGGTACCCATTTAGTTGTCTGATATGTAGATATGTACGACAAATGATTGGTTATCATTTTTACGATCATTTATTATTACTTTGTTTATTTGATTATTTATACATATACATTTAATAGGTTCATAAAATCATAGCATTCAATTTTTATTATTTGTATGTAATAAAAAAAAAACTGAATATATTGGGCATTATTATTTTAAGTGAGTTTTTGTTAGTACATTACTAGTATATAAGTTTTATTTATTCTTTGTAATGAATCAATATTCAAATGATCATAATATGTAAGCTGTAACCCAAAGTACAAATTACAAACTAAAAGAAATAAAATTATTTAAAAAAAAAAATATGTAGGTACCTTCCTACAAACAGATATTTCAATCACTTATCGTAAATATAATAACAATTACACTATGTAATATTTTAATTTAATTTGATTATATTAAATATTCAAATGTAATCTATTTGTTAAAATATAGTAAATAAATACAAACAATAATATTTTGTATGTGTAATTTATACACGCTGATAATATTTTTTTTCAAAAAAAAAAAATAACATACATTAATGTAATTGAAAATCATTTCCGCAATATCGTCATGCTTACATAAAACGGTTCAATTTTAATTATTTAAATTACTCTTAGGTCTGCTGGAAACAAGCATAAAAATTATACTTTAAAATATTAAAAACGAATAGTCGTTATAATACCGATAATGACATACTCGACATGTATTATATGCATATAATATATATTACGCGTACAAGCAAATGTATCACGTTTTGTATATTATTTTGAATGAAATATTCGAATAAGCAGAAGAATGAAAATTGTTTTTTATTCTTTTGTACTAAATTACACTTGTGTTATCATACTCACACTTGCGATTCGCACACACGCTTATATAATATTATAATACGTACCCATCATAATACAATATATCTCTATATGTTTTAATACGTGTTTGCATGTGCGCGTTTGTGATACACTGTCATACGTATATTCTTCTGCTTGTGTGGTTATATTTTACGTTAGGTATGTTGGCTATTTCAACATAATATTTATACTTTTCTCCATCTTTTATTTAATACGTTGAGTAACTTTAACTCAATGACAGAATCCTACTCGTTAACAGCATGATATGCCTAGTAAATATTTATATTATTATTAACTATGATAACAGACAAGTAGTTATGAATATAAATATTTCTTTTATAATAACCTGTTATATTTTACAGATTTATACCTAATTTATACCTAATTCTACGCGTGAATGTTCTTGACTTAGTTTTTGGCCGAACTTTATAAAACTAGTTTGCATCAAAAATATTATACTTGTAATAAATCTTTAGTCCGGTGGTTACCTTGGTCTAATACATATTTTGTAAATAATTTGAGTAATGTACATGATATTGTATTCGATATTATAAATAAAATTAATAAAATATTTTGTAAATCCATTAGCTAACACGCTAACTCGGTTACTTTTATTATAACTATTATTGTTTAGTTCATCACAAAGATTTAAAATTTGTCTATTAGAAACGTAGAAACTAAAATCCAAATAGGTACTATTATTACAATTGTTATTTTATTGTATAGAGTAGGTATAGACAATAAGCTACAAGGTGTTTATACCATATAGACCAGCGGTTCCCAACCTTTCTAGTTGTGCGGACCACCAATTTTGTAAAAAAATCTTTAAGGCCCACTATAATACTACACCTATATACGTATTATAATTATAAAATATAATATATTATATGAGATAAAACTACATTCAAACCTCAAACGTTCGATATCGTACACTTATTTTACACTGTAGGTAATATTGATCGAATATTATAATAACCAGAAATATAACAAGTATGAAACAAAAATATATAATAATATTATATTATTCACGGCCTAGTACCGTGCTGCTCGCGGCCCACGAGTGGGCCGCGGCCCATGGGTTAGGAACCGCTGATATAGACAACAAAGCAAGTCACATTACATCGGAAATTTACTAATAAAAACTCCAGGAGATTGAATATTGACGAATAAACATTTCATGCGTTTGTAATATCTTTTTAAGATTAATGATAATGCAATAATACATAATATTCAACAATTTCATCAACTAAACAAAAAAAAAGTAGTCATGTGCCTACTCATAAATCTAGCTATGTAATTAGAAAGTCCTATTTTTGAAATGATTAATATTTTTAATGCGTTAATAATAGATATCCTCCGTATAATAAGAATAAACGTTATTTGTCTATGATCAAAACAATATTATATTATTATGTAGCTGTGGTATTTCTTTTATAAGTTGCATGTGCATATTATTTATTACTAATTAATAGTAATAATAAACATTAACATAATAATGTTAGTATAATAATTTTATAATTTTTTATCATGGAATTTTTTTTCCTGTGACTTTTAGAAAATTTAAATGAATGTTGGTTGTATTGACCATATGGGAAAAGATAGTTCAACCAATAGGTGTATAATAGATAATAAATCTACTGTAGGCCGTAGGCAATTTTCAATACGTTGACTCCAAGTCTTTTTGTCGTGCTGTATTCTATTTACGTTTATGCATTTGTGCAAACCATGTTGCAATCGAAAAGATGTACAATATTCTCATACACAGACAAAACGACTTTCTATTAAACAAAATAAGTGAGTTTTTCTTTTTTAACTAATCATCAAACAGATAAGTATAGGCTGAAAGTTTCAAGATGAATGTATTATTATAGGGTGGCGGTGATACCTCCCATTATACGCGATGACCCTACTTTTAACAGCGTTACTTAACGAAAACGGATTCATCGTTACGATGATACATGTGGTTATATTTATGAAATAATAATAACATGGAATTATTATTATGAAATCAAATCAGGCGTATGAGTAGGGGGGAGACTCAGAACAAGCATCCGACCGGATCGTTAACTTTCTCCCTACATCGGCCGTGCGCGATTCTTTGAATATATTCAGAATTCTGTACATGAGCCACAGTAAACCTAGCTCTGTTAATAAAGCATATTCTATTGGATAACCTATACTCGATGTCGAACCTTGTGGATTTTAATCAGGTTGGTGTAAAATATTTTATTTTTTTACAATAAATAGTACAAAAATATTTGGATAAACATAGCTAAAGTAATATTATGCTCAGCATAAAAATATATTTATTAAACAAGAAAAAACGCATATCAACTGAATTTAAACATTTTAATTATATTTATACATAATAATATATGCATGGAGTATTAGACAATAATTTCCCTCTTAAAATATAGAAAATATGGGTTTGAGATGGGAATTATTTATTTTTCTTCGATTTCCGTTACTTTATAATAATTAATAATAGCATCTCAGTTTTCAGCAAAATATTTATTTATTTGCGATTCATTCAATATAACGGTTTGTGGAATGTGGTGTTCGAAAGCGTACAAGTGTGATTAAAACTTGAGAAAATATTTCATGCCTAAGGCATTTTAATATACCTTATATTCATCTTAGATTCATCTAAGTAACAAAGCTTAAAAAAAATATTAACCAAATATATCTATACTCAAGTATAATAATAATGATCATTTCTCATTTTTACTTATTTGTTAATATTAGCTTTTACATATTGTTCAACGAAAAAAATAAATTTATGTTTATTGATTTGCTTTGCTTATTATTTATTTTATTTTTTTTTTGTAACAAATAACATGAACAATGAACATAACATAAAATAAATTATATAAAACGTGTTGTGGTATTATACATATAATCTATACGTATTAGATTTCAATGGCGATGTTGAGTTCAATACTTACCTAAAAATTAAATTTTAATTGAACAAAACAATTTAAAATAGTCAATAGATACATAATAATTACATAGAAAATATACAATCAAAAGTTGTTTCAGTTAATCATTTTTAGAATATTAAATATGAATATATATTTTGTATTTTGTTGAAATTACATAACTTATTTTTTCTATCTACATTTCATCATGCTTAATTTTGATAAACTTAATATGTTTGTCATGCAAGTGGTGAATTGTGTTTTGTTCTCTTTTAATTTAAATTCAGAGTGTGATAATTAGAAGTAATTATATTATGCATTGACATACATTTTTTTCCAAACGCCGAGCAGTTTTTTTTTTTTTTTTTTTGGTACCTAATAGGTACAGTGAAATCGTTACCCGCTATAAAAGTTTCATAAAGCAACTTTATAGCTTTAAAATTAGACATAAATGGTACTTTAATCTTCCTATTTTTGAAAGTTGGCAATAGTTATCAGAAAACGGTAGCTACGATTAGCACCTGTGCAATACATTTTTAAAAACCAGTTTGGATCATAGCTAGGCATACTCGTATTCGATGAACGTTTTTAAATTTTAACTTGATTAAGTAGATTTAAATAAAAATATCAACGTATTAAATTCAAATATATAAATATTTTTTGACAAAACAAATTAGATAATACTATTATGTTATTATTATATTACTTCATATAATAATACCATCTGTGATTATTTTAGAACTCAACATAAAGTACCAATACGTGCCAAAGATCTGTGTGAATAGCTAATAGGTTAGTGGTGTTAGAGGCTTAAAGTAATCTTAATATCTTGAATATCGCATCTTAAATGAATAATAATAAACGTGATGACAAAGAGTTTTAAGTTCCTACGATCAACATATTTTTAGTATCAACATAATAACTAAAGATCTAAAGCTCTAAATTAGTAATCAATTTACTGTACATTGTAGGCGTAAGTTTACCTGGTAATTGAGAAGGTTATAATGTAATGGATAATGTATTAAATTTAAATTCAATGAAATAGCATTGTGTACGATCAAAAATAATTCTGAGTGAAAACTATTTGAATTATTATTAACCCACAATTATGAAATTGTATTTTTGATAATAATATAAAAATTTAAAAAAATGTTCGTCTTAGTTTTCTGTTTTTTATCGATTATTTTAAAAACTATAGGAAAATGTCAAGTTTTGATTCTCATATACAAATTAGATATGTTCACTACCAAAACCTCTCTAGAAAGTAATGATCGAATCATATTTTCAAATAAAAAAATGTCACCAAACACAAAAAATACCACATTTTTAAACTAATAATTTATTTATTTATCGGCTCAGAATCTAATATTATATTATTTTAAATATTTCAATTGAATCTGTAAAATTGCAGTATTTATCTAGGTATATTTACTTAATAATGTAGTTTTTAAAGTGTATAACAAGTTATCTTGTTATAAAATCAAGTATGATTAAATTCAAATTCAAATAAATTTGTGATTTATTATAAGTCATGATGATAAAAAAATAAAAATGCCTTGATTTTTTGACATAAAATTAATTTTTTGATTTGACATTAACTCATTTATATCTAGCTTACGCTTAATATAATAATTCTTTAAAAAATGTATACTGTGCTGTATATATATATTTAAGAAATTTATAAAGTTGAAAGTATTAAACATTTTCTAAACAAAAAATCTATTAAAAAGTTTAAATATTCAACTTTTAAGTATAAATGTTATAAATTGATTTTCGAAACGTTTTACAATTTCAGTTCAGTAAATTTGACATTTTAATATAAGTTTAATCGTTTTTTTACTATAATGCTGTAAGATTATATTTTATATGTAAGTATTAAAAGCTCAAATTACTAAAAATGTATTAATTTTACCTCGAAAACATTAAAATTATAAAATTATCTAGGTACCTATTAATTTTTAAAACGCATACACGTATATTTGGTATATTGAAATGAAAAAAACAGAACACCGAGACCCTATATTAATATAAAGCTATATGCAATTGTGGCCGCATAACTATATAATAATTTATTTACCGAATATAATTTATAGATAATTAACTTCAAAACTTTGGAAATCTATCGAGGACAGTTATCCAAGTAAATCGTACGTATTACAATAATAGGAATTCGCGTTATAATCATGCCGAGTTATAAAATTAAACGGAAGAAAACCACGCGAATAAATACAAGTTCCTCCTCGTTTGCTTATAGGTATTTGTTTTACGTGATAAAAATAACGATGTTGTAATACGCTGTGTGTTTTTGCTCACGAGCAACAGTTTGAAAATAATCAGCAGCATCCGTTGGGATGGGGCGAAAGCTTAATGGGCCGAGAAGATCCCTTAGACCCAATGTACTGGAAGACATTGTTCTTGACCGAATTACGAGCACGTAATGGGCTTTGAATAAAAAGTCGACTTTCGATTCTCAGTGGCTTTTGCACGTATAATATTATCATTATATTGTAGTTTTCAGTGGACATTAAGGTGTGCATTATTATTGTTTTACTGTATAAGCTTTCACGGCACGCACTAGTGTCAACTACGTACTTCCTAAATATATTGTACAAGGTGATCATTTCAAATGTCAACAGACATAATAATATATCGAAATGTACGTTTTAGAAACATATGTTATTTACGTCGTTAAAAAACAACATTTTTTAAAAATAATTTTATCCTTTAATTTTTTACCATTATCATTTTTTTTTTTTTTTAATTTATTATTATTAATGACAGCATACATTTTTAATTTCTAACTTTAAATCAGAATATTAATATCCCAGTTATTTTATTATAATCACTTAACCTTTAAATAAGTATTTAATTTAAAGAATAAGCTACCAATTCAAAATGCGATTTTTATACATATTATGTATAGATAAATAATTTGTTCTAGAATATGAAATTAAAAAAAAAAAAAAAATTATGATGCATTGATGAAAAAAAAATTAATAATGAGAACTATAAAATATATATATATATATTTGTTTTTAAAAGCTTTGTTTTCTATTAATTTCAAATTATGTACTTATGACAAAAAAGTTAATATATTTCAAGAAAAATACACATGCGAATTTACTTCTAAAGTTCTAAAAGAATCATCTTGTATTTAATATTTGGTTTAATATTTTAAATACTTATTACAAGTTATTTGTTTCTGTATTGAGCTTTTAGTTATAATTATTTTTTGAAATAATATTTTTTAACTAAAATAAATATTTTAGGGTTCACTCTAAGTGTTCTAGAATATAATTTATAACTGCTCGCAAAAATTTTCTTTTGATTATTAGATATTATATTCATATGAAAATATGAGAGTACTATAAATTCATTTTGAATCTGATATAATTTGTTATATATATATATATATACTTGTTTTTACAGATATTTTAACATTACAAAGTTAGATAGTGTTTAACATTATATTAAAAAATAAGAAGTTAAATGATACTATTTTATTGCATTGACGGTCTGATGAATAAAACTGTGAGATAAAAAAAAAGTGTTTTTCTTTTGAGAAATCACTGTAGCTGAAGTATCAGATTAGATGATATATTATACTACAGGATATTATATTTTATGCACAAACACAAAATAAAACGTTTTGTTTTTAAATAATTATATTGTTATCTAAACAACAATTGTAATTATATTATTTTAATAAATTATATTTTAATTATATCTATCGTAGAAACTACAAAACCATAACATTTTTGTGCAACAATAATTGACAAATTGACCCCCAATGCGGAAGAACGACTGCACTTACATTATTATAAACCATTTGGGTGAAAGTTAATTTAGAAAAATCTACTAAGGTTATAATTAATTTAGAAAATAAAGTTATTCGTATAATAACTTTTCACAAGCACTTTTAATAGATACATGGTTTTTAATTTTTATTTACAATTAAAATGTTGTTAAACATTACTCGAGGTATAAATTATAATACGGAGTAGTAACATTGTCAATCTTTGATAAGGTGTAACAATGAAAGATAAATATCAAACAGAGTAATACGAAATTAATTAATTTATCACACTTTATAACTCAAATGTTATTTTTTATTACATAGATTTTATTTGTTATTGTAATTTTCATTGTATTTTAGGGCTGAATCTACTAAGCACGTACTTATTTAACAAAAATTAGTTAGCATGTAAGTGGGCGGGTTATATAAAACCATAAATGTTAATGTGAATGAACAAAAATATTCGGATTCATTTTTGTAATTTAGTAGTAGCCGCATATCAACTTTCATACACATATTCGGTTTACATAATAATTATTGTATTTAAAAAAAATTAAGCCTACAACCGGGGTATTTATTTATTTTTGATTCAACTACATATTCTGTATATATTTTATGAATATTCTGTACCTATTGATAAATTTAATTAAATTTTAATTCGTAACCAATGATTAGGGGGATATTTAATTTTAAAACAAGAATGTTACAAATTTGTTTCTAGGTATTTAAATAATAAAGCATGTAGCAATGAATGTTCTTAATACACCGATATATCGGTACTGATAGGTATGGCAAATATGTGTATCATCGTTTATACAGATACATATGATAATTACATATTATAAAAAAATAAACATATCATATATTCTCGTTTACTTATATACCTACAATAATTACAATAATACAGAGTTGAGATTTAGCTGAGTGAAAGTATTATGCCGATGTCTATAGAAAAAAAGAGAATCTTAAATTCCAATAATAGACTTGTACAAGCGCGCATATAAGTTGAGTGCACCACATCCGCTTTTAAACCCGTTTATTGAGCATAATATTATGTAGGTATCTGCCTATCTAGCATTAAGGTGACTATTATTAATTATTATTATATTAATTATTTTTCCGATTTATATGGTATTGGATGTATTTCGATGATTGATTTGGATAATTTATTAATGTCTGCAAATTATAATTTCTACATATAATTTTTAATACGTACATTATTGAACTGAAAATATTTTTTAAACATTTCTACAGTAAACTTCAATTAATTTTTAGTCATCAACACAATAATTGGCATCGGAGAAGATTTTTAAACTAGTTTTCAGTTTTACAATAACGAATATAATTTACATTGTTCAGTTGTAATGCAATCTAAAATTATTAGCTATATTAATTAAACGGTTATATGAGTCGGATTTATATATAATCTTACCGTTTAGAGATTCAGTTTTTTTTTATGCCACAGGCTTGTATGCGAGGTACGTTCATAAGTTATGTAATTTTTTGCTCTGACACCAGACGTCTGGTTAGAAATTTAAGATTTTATCTAGACACTACAGTAGTATATTAATAATTACACTATTGTTTTTAAGATCAAGGTTGAATGCATTTCGTAAAAATACTACAAGTGCATGTATTTAATGTTAAACAGCGAATTTCAGTTAATTTGGATAATTATGATTAAAATTGTACTATTTTTTTTATGCAATCATATTTTGACCCATTCTAGGAGTATAATATCTTACCCAGTATATGCATAAATATAATTATCAACTAGGTAACTCATACTATAAGGAAAATTTCGTCCTTTAATTGAATTATTTATGTAGTCGTTTCTCTTGATTCAAATGACCAATTTGCGTTACAGTTAAATGAAGAACTGAAGATTAATAACCTGTTTGCTGTTACAGATGTAATTTATCTGTACATTCGGATGTCTTTTCAACATAATATTATTTTATCCAAGTGGATTACATTTGTAATTAGAAAAATGTCGTTGACGGCTTTATGTGTACTATTATATTAATGTATTAGGTACACGTTTATAAAATCTTCAATCATAAAATTGTGTTGTTTCTTTTTTATAAACTAGAGAAATCATATTATATTTTTTCCGCATCGGTTGACTGTTCTGGTTTTTCTTTTTCAATAATTATTTGTTACTTGACACCATCAATAATTGCTTTAGTTACCTACACTATACACATACAAATATATATTTTCCAGAGTACAAGTAGCGCTGTAATTAAAATACCTAATTAAAATCCTAAACAGCAGCTAACTATACGTATACGACTATCGGTGTGGTGGACGTTTGCATAACACTGTTATTTTCTTAAATAATATAAAGCTGTATTATGCATTTACGTGAAAACTTAGAATACAGTGTTGGTATTTTGCGCTACGTAACACTTCATGTTATTCCGGCTAATTATAATTTATTGTTTTGTCAATATAATTTAACGCCATATTATATATTATACTGGCTTAATAATTCGACCTCGCCGAGGTAAAAATGAACGAATCTACTCGCTTTGTGAATTAATTTAATCAAGATGGGTAATCCGCCTATGTCGGATTAGATATAGCACTTGGTATATTTTTAAACGCGATTCAAACTATGCTCTTTAAACTTTTCTGATATCTCTAAAAACAACCTCTGAAACTTCTGTCAACATCGGTCGAGTAGTTTTTAAGTTTATATAAGCTATAAACATTATAGGATATTGCCTTATTTGTCGTACATTTGAATAACAAATAATAAATTAAATATTGATTTCTGTTATTCAAAAAAATCTTGTAGAAACACATGATGATGGTTGGCCAGTCTATAGGAAAACATTGTTTTTAAAATTGTATTACTATAACCAATGGAAACCTTGAATTTTACGTTCAAGTATATATAAAAAAAAAAATATTAGATTTTCGTGAGTCAAAACAAAATGCACGTAAAAGCAAACCAAAAACACCATACTAGGGTTAAACATTTAAGATTAAAACACCTTCCAAGTCTTAAGAAAAGAAATCTATTAATATAGCTTTTATTACAATATCTAAAATTAGCCAAAAAAATAAATTTCACATTTTTATATATTTATAATATAATAAATAATAATATTAAATTAAAATCATATTTTTAATTTTATAACAATATTATTAGTTACGTACCTTATTTGGTAGCATACTAAGAAAATAAATTCATCCTTTGGTGACATTCTACACCTATATTGTATATTTTCATTTCTTTCATTGTATTTTTCTATTGTTTGTTGAGTTGTCACCTTTGCTTGTTATTCTGACGCTATAGCGGCTTCCAACATGTTGGAGTGGTATAGTATACATAGTGTTTGCTATTGGCCGGTCTTCGTTGCACTTGTCATTTCACTTGTTATCCTCCTTATGGTATCCTCGTTTTTAGTCCCGTCGTCGTAGTATGAGTTTTTTACACTTATCTTTTTAATGGATTTTTACCTCAACCCGTAACAAATTTAAAAAAAAAATCAACTTTATTTTTTTAACGCTTGAAGCTATATACCGTTGTAATAATATTTTCGTTGTCTGTTGCGGAAAATTTTAAATTTCACATCCTCGGTGAAAATATTTTTTTTTTATAATCCACTCAATATAATAAATAATTTGTATGATTCAATAATATTATATTATATAAATATTTTTTTATCGTAATATGTAGGTATAATTTAATACACTATGTAAATAAACTGTACCTTGTTTAATTAATAATAGTTCACTTTTTTTTTTTACATTTATAATATTGATTATTATAGGTACTCAAGTACCTACACTAAACTAAAAATATATTTTACAGCTAAATTACAAAAAAAAAAAAAAATACCTAAAATAATTAGTAAAATGTTATACTTTTTAATTGCATTAAACTGTGTAGTATAATAATATAATTACTATAAAAAAAATTAAAAGTAAATATTTATATATGCTGAAAATGTTAAAGATTATTCAAAGTATACCTAGTTGAATAGTAAATAAATATTATATACAATTTAATTTTTATATTATTACATAGAATTTTAATTAAATTATATTAGAACTGGTATGATATTTTGAGCGAAACTCAGAAAATAAGTATATTATATTTATAGTATTTATTTTTATCAATTTCTATTTATATATATTTGTTAAAATTATTGAAAGAACGAATATTAAAATATCATCATATTGATGTTGAGTACCTATATAATATACATCATATAACAGTATTATGTTGATTACTCATTTATGTCCATTTATTATTATGTCAACACTCCAGTTATTTAAATATATCTAATTTGACAGTTAAATACAGATTTTATTATAAATGAAAAATGAGAAATTAATTATTAGTAAGCTTATAAATTTTCCCTTTAAATGTACCTAATAATCAATACTTTTAGCTTGTAAATTTTATTCTGTCATTTTTTTTTTTAACCTGTAATATTGTACATTCATAAAATATTTTCTATGTTATAATTGATATAATAATGCCTGAACAATATTTTAATTTTAATTATAAATACTTATGGTTTGGTTGTTGAATAATATAGATTTTAAACGACTTTTGCCACTATTATAATATTAAAGTGTCTAATTAAATATAATACACATTTGTAATGTTTGTTTAAGCGTTTAAATTAATCCTACTTAGGTTTTCACAGTATTCAATTTATCAATCATTCACAAATGGAATAAGCGTTTTAAATAAAACAAAATCAACTACTATACATAATTTTATTATTACTATAGCTACAGTAAAAGTAATGGATTTTAAAATTAGTTCAACGAATATTGTTTTAAATGTTTAATATTACTCTACGATTTCACAATGCATTTAATTAGTAATTATGACTTATGTACAAAATAATTAAATATTTAATTATCATAAAAATCAATTTCTGAATTAATTAAAAACATATTAAAATCATATTTAGGATAGTCATTACTACAATATTCAGTTTTTGTTCATATGGTATATTTAATAGAAGTTTGAATAAATTACGAGTCGATTATAATTTATAAGAAGTATATAACAAGCATTTCAGGTTAAATGTTAATCTTAATTTTAATGACAGTTAATAATGAACCTCCACTGGAAAAAATATTTGTTTTATATGAATTAATTATTTTTAATATTAACAACTCATAGTGAAGTCTATCACCATTTCGAGTAACTTATCCAATCAAATATAAGCTTAGGTGAAAGTTCTAATTTATAAATTAATAACTTACTTCTGTTATAGTAAATATTATATTTCGTCCATCATTTTGCAAATATCTGACATGCTAGTGAGATACATAGTGCGAGAACGCAAGTCATAGGTCATTAGAAATAGTTATCAATAATTTTAGTCTCTAGGTACCTACTTTAAGTTACGAGTAGATACATAGGACTTCAGAAGTCCAGATTGTGTAAAGTGACATAGCTAACATCCGATTCCTTGGTGGAGAGTGAAATACGCTTCTGATAAACTTATCGACTAACACTTGTCAGCCATCAAACCCAAATACCCCGAAGTGTTGAAGTTCATCATTACAGATATATTATTCAGTAAATATTTACATAAGTATAACAAAATATCTGAGACCAGTGAGAATATTATTTCAACTTAAAGTTTATTTTTGTGAAATATGTTTTCTAGTTACTTACTTCTATAATATTTTTGTAGAATATTAAGTTTTTATGTTGTTATTTCATTAGTCTTTGAATACCTTGTCAGAAATTGATTAATTTAAATTGTTCATAACTATGCCAATAATGAATTGTATTTTGTCATATTGTTAAATGTGTAATTTTGTGTTGTATTATATAACTTATTATTGTATTTTGTTATTTATTGATTAATTTTGGAGTTTTAATAATACCATTATTTTATGCTGCAATATAATTAAATAAATATAAATTGTCGCATAGCGCTAAAACATTATGCAATAAATGGAATACAGTAGCTGATATCCAAGCGAAAGTTATTATTATTATTGTAGATTATCAATCATTCAATCATTGGTAAGGTACTCTATATACACAGTAGCTGGAAGTATGTACTTCTTACCAACAATCCGAGTACAATTTAATTTTAAAAAATATTGTGATATGTTGTACGATAACTAAGTAATAATTAGTCATTCATAATAATTGTACTGACATTTCCAAATATATGTTAAATGTTCCTTAGTTATATAAAGAAAATAAGAAATATAATTATCAATAGACAGTAGACACCTATTATATAATATATGATAGAATTAATATTTCAAATATTTGTATTTTATTAAATATATCAAAATTGATCAAATTGATTTTAATTTACTTTATTATTAAATTGACTGTAGTTTATTTTATATCAACAATATTTTCATAATCTAGATACAATTTTATTTATATAATATGTAGGTAAACAGTTATATGTACAGTGGAGTACAAAGCGGGTTTTCAGAGTACAACACCTCTCCCCGCTTTTTAAATTTAAAACTATATCATCTCTTATTTTTTTTAAAATAGATTTTTATGAAATTTTTATCCAAATAATATATGCAGAAGTCGTTACTAATAATTATATATTAATCAGATGATTTTTCATAATTTGTTCAAAAATATAGACTAAGTAATTGGCTTAATTGATGCATAATATATTAGGTATAGAATTAATAGCATGAAATAGCTCAAAAGGATGCTATTCAATGAGATGGCACTACCACTACCAATAAATAATTTGTTTTTGTATAAAAACTAATATTAACGCGACATAAAATTCATCATAATATTTATGTCCTTTCTACAAACAACTATACGATACTTTATATAATCAAAACATTTATCGTAAATAAATTTAAATATCGATAAAGGTATACTAGGCACGATGAGTGATATGTTTGTTTTTACATGAAATAATCAATAATTTATAATTGTAATTCTATAGTTGTTTAAAGCTTTAATTATTACATATTTTTTTTTTTTTTTGAAAGTCTATACTTGTAATTCGTTAACATATAGTAAGTATCTTATTATTTCAATTTCAGATCCATTTTTTTTTTTTTACTTGGCAATTAGTGACAATATTAATGGTATACTCTTAAAAAAATTTATCGCATGCAACGATGTTTCTTAGCTATTTCGAAACCACGTAAAAACTTAACGAATTATGATAAAATTTAGCAACCGAAAATGTATTCAATCACTATTTAACCGACTTAGATATTATTTGAACAATTACATACCTACCTAAATCTTGCGGTTAATTATGACCACATCATCGGCAGTATAATATTATATAATGCGTATATTTATATGTCTAAACAAATCGTAAAGTGCGTGCATATCGAGATCGAAATGTGAAAAGATAATTGTTTTCACTCGAATAGATAGTTGTGCCAATACCTACCTCGGAAATATTGTTTCATAATGATCGAATAACGTGTTTTGCGGCGTTTGGGTGATATTTTATTACACTCTCCGTGCGGCGGACGAAAATAAATACAAACTAGTTTTATTTTTACCCGCTTTGCGCAACCTCTTAAAGTTCATAAGCTATCTTCATTAGAGAAGTTTACGCGTAGAAGTTCATTATGTTGTGTTTTGTTAATCTCGCCACCACGAGTCTGGTAGATAAAGTGCGAAATCCGAGGCTTATAATTAAAATTGTTCAATACCCATCTACGTGGTTTCTACACGATGAGACGCTGATTACTTCTGATAACAATACGATTCCAGTAGGAAGTTGTGCGTGTGTCGTACAATCGTATATATTATTATATACGTTAAGTACACTTGCATTTTATCGCGTGCGGGATTTAAAATACGATAAGTAATACTTATTGACGTTATTTATTCGTATTCAATACAATATATTAAATTGTAAGTGGACACTATATTAAATACGAATTATTTTTCCCCTTTAATTCATATACAAAATACTTTCAAATATTATGAAAGTAATAGTGATATTTATAGAATAATATTGTTTAAAAATAGCAAAACTACTTGATTTGGAAAAGTCACCCATAAGGCCATAAAATATATAGGTAATCTCATAAAGCTTTAGATAAAAAGTATTAGGTACATAGTGAGTAGTTCACACGACATCAGTTTTTTTAATTTTTTTTTTTTTTTATTTCCGTTGGAGATAGATTTCATTTAAAATATATATGATTAAGTGCGTAAGATATTCAAGAATTGTTTTTATTTGAAGGATTGCACATATAACTTTGATATGAGTAATACTGTTAACATGTGATTGTAAATGTGAACTTTATTAATTATAAATAAATAACTATGAGACTCATTAAACAATATTACTTATATTCAATTTTTATATAGTTGAAAATATTTTTAGTTATTTAGTTAATAAGGTATTATTATTTATTATGTCGAAGTTTTAGTCTCTTCTTCCAAACGTTTATCACTTTCTCTTTATCGCAGACACATTCTATCTTTTTCTATCTCTGTTGACATGGCATTTAAAATAAGTAGCGATTTAAACTTTTTTTCTTAAAATATTTATATGCTACGGGCATTAGTCAACTTTGAGATTTATCACAGTTATAATAATAATTAGTTAATTTAAGCAAAAAACTAATCAGCCTCAAGTTTCAAGAACTATATATTAAAAATCTTTAAGTATTTAGTTGTTTATATACTTTACCTTACGGGTAATTTAACTTTCATGAAACAACTTAAAAAAGAAAATATTTTTGTGCAGTATATTTAGTTATTATTGTACATATTTTATAGTGCAACATTTAAATGTTTCGAATGACATTATTTATATTATATTATTTTATTTTATTACATACAGCCTATGATTGCAAGTTATAAACTGTGTAATACATTCAAAATTTTTTTTTTTTTTTAATTAGTTCACATATTACAGATTAAATGAAAATAATATTAATACATGATAATCATTAAAAGATTTTTACTTTTTGAATGTACATTTATTTAGAAATTCATTTTTTACTAATTCTTTGTATGTTTTTGAAAAATGTATACTCATATGTAGTTGCAATACTTAAGTATAGTAGATGTATATTTAAGTGCATATTATATTATGTTGTATGTACTACAAAATCGAGATTTTTAATATTATTAAACCGTATTTAAATGTAAAAATAATATGTTAATTGTTAAGTTTGGAGATTTATTCCAAGATTTTGGTATACTTGTCTTAGTTTGAAAATAATTAAATAAAAATAATACCTAAAAGATTTTTAAGGACAGCAAATAAAATCGAACTGACAATTTACAAATAACTTTCTATGAACTTAACTTCATATAGTAACAGTCTAAATTGTATTCTTATAATTCAGAAGTTTTTATTTTTAAAACAATTTGTACATTATAATTATCTTCAAAAAATTTAATGTTTTTATTAATATCAATTTGGTACAGTATCATCTTATAGTTTTCAGTGTAAAAGTTTTCGCTTTTATAAATTAAAACAGATGGATTATGTATAATGTATTTGTGTATACCTACATCATGTAAAAATAATTTTAATACTATAACTTCTAATAAACTCTAGATAAATATATATTTTTTTAAACTTTCAAGACGTATAAAATAAAATTGGGCAACTTTAAAATTTCCAAAACAATAAATAATATATTATCATAATTATAATAAGTAAAAATTGAACTATATTTTTTATTACTTTGGGAGGTTAGATAGTAGGCCTTAACTTGTATTAACGCACTTGATGATATTGATGTTTAAACTTTTACTATTTCTGAAATACCTTGAAATTTGAAATCTGAAATAGTATTTTACAGTACTATATATTATTATTTAACATTGAGTATTATTTTACGAAAATAGGTTTAAGCAATGCACAACATGGCTATGGAAATTATTTATTACATGTATAAAAACTTTAGTAGTTATCGCATATTTTTCAATTAATAATTTTAAGTTCATAATCTATAATTCTGTAAAATACATCGTTTTCGATTAGAATATAATTCAAATTATAATGCGTTTTAATTATTAGTAGTTTTATATAATATTTTTGTTATGATTTTATAATTATAAACATTATAGTAGATACCTATTATTTGATAATAATATGTAAATGTAGAATTCGTCACACTCTTGTGCACGTTGCTATTATTGTATATATGTTGCTATTATTTTTTATACTTTCATAATATTATAATCAAAAAACTAAAATAAAATAGTTTTTAAATAACAAATTAGCCTATATAACCTTAATGGTAGGTATAATAAGCCACTCATACGTAATAGCCACAAACTAGTTTTCAACTTTAAGTAATCGTCGATAGATTCCGTAAGAGTCAGTCTTCTATTTTTGACCTCGGCACTATCATTAAAATACCGCTACGCATGTATAATATTATTATCATAAATTATTTTGTATTGTAATTTACTATTATCACACAGTGATAATATGTATAATTCGTATAATTAGTTTGAAATAATATGTATAGGTACAATCATTTTTTCCCGTCGTTTATGATGCAGATTTTAAATAATATTATAATTATTCCCCTTATTGCGATTTAAATTAGTAATTTAATTATAATTCGATTAACTCTAAAATAACAGTTTAATTTATGCGTCTATTTTTAATTTATTAGTGTAATACGAAATTAGGAACATTTTACATGTTAATTAAATAATAATATTATAATTGTTATTTTATACCCATTAGTATTTATTGTACAATATACAAAATATCATGTTTACACCAATAAATTAAAAATCTAATTTAGATACTTTATTTATAAATTCCATGTAGATAAATACATTTTCAATATTATAAAGGAAATTCATTTTATAATACGCACGAGGTTATTGTAGATGAAAGTATTAATTTTTTATCCGTTTGTTCATAGATTGAGTCAAAAATGGAAAAAAGTGTAATATCTCAGTTTTTTAATGACCGGTCCATATTTGTCACTGGAAGTACGGGCCTTATGGGAAAAGTGCTCGTCTGGAAACTGTTGTACAGCTGTCCAGGAATAAAAAAAATTTTCGTGTTGATAAGATCAAAAAGAGGCAAGTCCGCTCTTTTGCGATACCAAGAAATCATTAAAGCACCGGTGAGAATGTTAATTATTAGATATATATTATAATATTTAACGAGATTTCAATATTTCGGCGATAGTTGTTTGATTCTATTAGAAAAACAAATAAATCACTGCTGTCCAAACTGCAAGTGGTATGCGGTGATGTAGGTCTAGAGGGACTTGGCATCTCAGAGGAAATGAAGGAAAAGTTGATATCGGACGTTTCGATTGTTTTTCATGGAGCGGCTACGTTGAACTTGGACGCATCACTGAACGAGGCTATAAACTTGAACACGACTGGAACGCTACGCATGCTCGAGTTTTGCTCCAACATGAAAAAATTAGAGGTAATAATAATATAATATCGTATATTAATATTATACGTAATTAGTTTACACAGAAATAATATGTGATATAAATATTAGGTATATAAATGACCAAAAACGCGTAGATTTTTACTTTGTGTCGATATAAACAATATAACTATTATAATTAATACTCAATATTTCAAGTATTTTAATTAAATGATGTAATATAAAAAAAGCAATCTATAGAATACTATCCACTATGCTTGAAAACAAATTATCTGACCGAGATTTGACATTTACATACCAACATATTTGCACAAAGCTTTGAAGTAATGATAATTTTTTTTTTTTTTAATGCGCAAATGTAATGTTATAGTAAATGGGTGTTATAGGAATTTAACCATTTTAAAGTATTAAACGTAGGACAAGTGGTGTATGAGGTGTCATGTTAATGAATATGTTGCTAGGAAGCCCTTTTCTACGCATCAACAAGTTCTACTCATGACAAAATCAATAATAACATCTACTTTGTTACAATTTTTTTTATCAATATATATTTATATAATATATAATCATATGACGCATATGTGAATCCAGTACGCTTAAATTAATTTGATATCCACACATTTAAAAATGATTGCGAATTAGAAAATTAGAAAATTTTAATTTGTTATCATATTCAAACAATTTCCACTCACTGCAATTGCCTTTAATATGACAGAAAGGTATAGAAACACATACGTTTGTTGATTTAGGAAAATTAAATTCTTACCAGTTAACACAGTTTCAGAAATTATAAATAAGTCAAAATATTTGACTGGAGTATTTTTTTTTTATACTTCTTTTAACCATGATAATGTGGTAAAGATTATTTTCAAATTACTTCCGTATAATAATATAAAATATAAATCACATTGGTCTTTCTAAAGATTAGCTTCACTGTATTGATTATGTACCTGCCTAGAAAATTACGTCTGACCGATCATAGCACGTGTTATATAAAAGTTGTAATACGGATTTTGGTCGATTACGGTAGTTACGTGCGTTTTCGACCACAAAATTCAATTCGTTTGGGTGTTGAAAACTTCAAAAAGTTGTTGATCGCCCAACTTGCGAGTGTAAATAAATTGGTACCTACCGAAAATGTGACAAATCACGTTTTCTCGTTAAGACTGCGGTGATCCGGTCGCTGTAGTATTATAAAGTTTACAACCGTGTATCTACCTGTAAATAACCTATCAGGTACCAATGGTAATACAACAATGCGAATGTTTCAGGCTTTCGTTCATTTCTCCACGGCGTTTTGTCACGTAGACTTGGACACGTTAAACGAAGAAGTTCACAAATCGGCTTTCGACGCACATAACATAATGAGGTTACCGTCTTGGCTCGACGAAAACTCTATCAAGATGGTCACACCTCAGTAAGAAAAACAATTACATTCTCATTATAACGTAGTCCGATTGATTACCGTAATGTAAAATGAAGATGCAATTGCATAAGCCCACCAGTGATGATATTATTATAAAGTTTCTATAATTACACATTTTGTCAATAAATGACAAGTCTAAAAATCGTATGTGACTCGGGTGACGGAAAGAATTACAGCAGTCATACCCAATGTTATTATTCCGCGTGAAAACTTCTTTTCGATTTCACGAGATACTAGTGTAGAAATAAGCCATGAAATGATATATTTTTTTTGTTTTTCACCAAAAATTATGGCTAATCTATGAACTGATTTAAGATGTATCCGTATAATATGTATACGTAAATAATCGTTTCGCGACTAAAATTATCTATTTTTAATAGCTAATAAAAAAGTTCTAGTCGTATTGATTTTACCAAAAACCGTATTTTCAACATATTTATGTCGTACACTCGTAAATAAAGTGGAAAAATAAAGATGACCTTTCAATATGACATTCGTACTCAGTTATCTAAGTATACTTCGTTTAAAAAGGCTATTTTATTTACTAGAAATTAACATTTTTTGAATTTAACTGAATGGGTTTTGACGATAAGTTAAAATTAATTAAAATACAACATCAGTTTAGCATATTTATTGTGCTCAGATTGTTCGAGTTAGTACAACATTAAAAAAAATCATGCGATTTATTATCTTAGTGATTTTAAAAAAAAAAAAAAAAAAAAAAAATAGTACTACCTAACCATGAACTTAAAAGATGCTAAAATGATGTTGAATACTAGCATTAAATGCATATCAATTCATATAAGAATTTTCAACCTGATTTTGTAGTGTTAGTATTTTTTACTTATCAACAAAAATTGTTTAGTTAATTATTAAAAACATTTAAAATGAATAAAAAAAAAAAGTAAAAACGTACCAATCATCATTAAAACTAGGTGTATACTGAGTACTGCATCTACCATAATTGTCCATTATATATAATATAATATGATAGGAACAATAGTGTTTTTAAACTAAAACATTACTTATATCAGTTACATCAATTCTTACTTTCATTCATACGGTTTACGTACACTGGTGCGCTGTAGGTTAACTTTGCTATAAACGTACAATTCATTATACAAAGTATCATGCAATTTCTACGATGACAATTTGGATAGCTTTTAATTAACATCGGACCGATTCCATATGATTACAGCTTGATAAATCCACATCCCAACACTTACACGTTTTCTAAACGATTAGCCGAAGACGTGGTCAGCGATTTTTATCCACAGCTTCCGGTCGTCATAGCAAGGCCTTCAATAGGTAAGATGGTCATTCGATAGTAGTGTGGTGTCATTGATGTTAGGTAATCATAAAACTTATCAGTTGTTTTTCCGCAGTGACACCAGCGCTCAAAGAACCTCTGCCCGGCTGGGTGGATAATCTGAATGGACCCACAGGAATATTGGCTGCGGGAGGCAAAGGCGTGCTCCGGTCCATACTTTGCAATTCGGAATATACCGCCGAAGCCGTGCCGGTGGACTTTGCAATAAATGCCGTGATCGTGATCGCGTGGAAAACAGCAATCACTAAACAAAAGCAAGTACAGCCTATAGACTATGGTACAATAGTAATATAATATATATAAGCAATAGCTTGCAATAGGATACATACGATTTTCTCATAGTAGGTGAGGATCATGACATTTTTAAACAAATAATTTTGGAAAATGAATCTATATGGGGCATAAGTACAAGTACATTTTTCATAAAAATTATTTGAACTGTTGCTACATATTATGTACCTACACAACAAAAATAAATATTTAATTGCTAACTTTAAGTAATATATTATAATACTTTATGAATTTTGATCGAATTGTAGATAATAATTTTTAGTGTTATAGGTATACAAGTAGTTATTATCATTTGTTAACTCATTCAATATTTTATTTGAATGTATTAATATTTCTTTTTAAACTACCACCATTGTAATCTTGTTATGATTTTAAAATATATAAAATAATCACATCAAATCACATAATTTTACAAAATTTAAATACATACTTTACTTAATAAACAAATCGTCAATAGAAATTTATAAAATTTATAAAAGTAAACTATAATCTGCATAAATTAAGTTGTATCTAGTAAACTTTTACTAACTCGATTTGAGCAGCAAATATATACTTTTCCTGCGGTGTTTCTTAAAATGTAGATTTTAAATCTATAAAAAGTTTCTAGCCTTGAACATTTTGCTTTCCATAAATTCAACATTGATTTCTTACTTTTGTGTCTTGACGTTGTTTATGTTTATTATTATTATAAAATATGTTTTTTTTTATATATTCTATTAGTATTTCTTAACACCTCTAATTTAACATAATAATTATTAAATTATAAAATACGATAATAACTGTCCATAAAAATAATTGGATAGTAAAAAAAAAAAATCATAGGGGTTGGTATAATAATTTATCTCTCATATTACTCGTGTTACTGACAATAGCGATGAATATCGGAGACTACCGATATTCGATTTTACGCTGTACGGTAAAATAATAATTAAATTAACTACATTATCATGCGAAACCATTTTTTTTTCGATTGTACGCAAGTCTGTATAGTACATTATTATTATTTTTTTTAATAATATGTATTTTGTGTTGTACAGGACTACCGCCGTTCCCGTTTATAATTTGACCCAACACAATCTGAATCCAATCACTTGGGAAACCGTTATGACCAAAGGGAGAGAAGAGACTATGAAAAATCCGTTTGAGCTCATGCTGTGGTATCCCACAGGATCGTTAACATCCAACCGATTCCTTCACACTTACAAAGTTATATGTTACCATTGGATACCGGCCTACCTGATTGACGGGATTTTGTTTTTGCTTGGCCAAAAACGTTTGTAAGTATCTAAGTTTAAAACGAAGACATATATTATATTGCTCGAAATAATTATTACTATTACCACATTCGTGAAAAATATTTCCAGAAATATTTACCTAATTACTCCACAAAAGAATTTAGAAAGTATTTAATTTTTTTATTTATTTTATTAATTAATTGTTTCAAAAAATGAATCTTTTTACAGACTTAAGTATTTGAGAAGTTATTAAAAAAAATTGAAATTGTCGATAAAATTATTTAAATATAAGTTATTACAAACCCAGATAACCTGTTATTTTATTAAATTATACAACTATATATAATTAATATCCACCAAAATCGATAGTTTTATTTTAACGTGTTAATACATAATAACAATGATATATGATCGTTTCTGGAAAATAGAAGTGAACACATTGGTTTTTTATATTTTTGTATACAGTATGATCAGAGTTCAGCAAAAGATATCGGATGGTCTTCGTGTTCTCCAGTATTTCACATTGAGAAATTGGGACTTCACCAACGACCGATTGTTGGCGCTCCGGGAAAGTTTGTGTGACGTGGACCGAGAAGAGTTCAACATGGATTTCGAGAAAATGGATATGGACGCATATTTCAGAGATTGTATTTTGGGTGCCCGTCAGTATTGCCTGAAAGAAGACCCGGCGTCCATACCCAAGGCCAGGAAAACCCTGAAAGTGTAAGTGTACTTTTTAACACAAATTTACGAACAGATGTTATCATGGTTTAATACTTTAATTTTAATTAATTTGCGCACATTTTCAGATACACATATAAAAATAAATAATAATAATTATAATAATTATTGACTTCATATTATGCTTCGTGTATTGATTTCAGAGTTGAATAATTTTTTCCTAATTCGTAGCTCATTCATTTGGTTTGACCCATGTACCTACAAATAATTTTATGTGTTTCAATTTAATACGATTTGTCTTAATAATTTCTGTTAATATAATCAGATCGCAGTAAATATCATGATTATGCAGTACATTAATAGATTAATTGATAAATCTATAAGAGTTATTGATCATTACTACGCTAGCATGATATATTTTCATTTTATTTTCTAAACTTACAAAAATGTTTATTATTTATTAAATGAAACTCATTGTTTGCCATAAAATTGTTTTTTGAAGAACATTTTGTGATTTTAAAAACCATTGAACGACACAATTAAACTTAAAAATTTTCCCAAGATTATAGCTTATATTTGTCACAAATAATTGCAAGAAATATATTACCCGTTTACAATATATCAGATTTATCATAAAATTAGTACTTTATATAGGTACATATATTTTGAGGTTTACTCGTAAGAAGAATTCTACAGTCGGTCGAAAGTTATACATGTCTGGATTGAAAGAATCTGATAAAATATGATAGACAATTCTCAAATATATTTTTAAATAAACTTTTATGTTATTCTCTAATCAAATATTATACTGTTATTATTTGGTTTATCAATCATCATTCATCACTGAACACGAAATCTTTATTTGTGTATACCATTTATTATTCGACTTATTAATTTCTGTTTATTGACTCTAATCATCGTACAAACTAATGTAAATAGGTTAGTAAAAACGTTATAAAGTATAATATCAACAATGTTATATAATAACAAAAGTGTATAATCAGTAAATATCATCTGAAATCAGAAATCATATTATATATGAATCAATTACTCGAGTTCTATAATATAATTCCATAGTTCTATAATATGTTGACGAAACTTCATTGTTTATGATTTTATAATCAAACAGGTGGTCAAAAAATGTGTAAAAATTGTATTGTTTGTGTAAATGAATGACCATAACTTAACTCACCAAACCGTTAATAATGATTTGCTATTATTTTTTGCAGACTTTACGTGTTGGACTTGGTGGTGATATACCTGAAGTACGCTCTCGTCGCCTGGCTGCTGTACAAGATGTACGAAGTGGTTTCGGCTGTCGTTTAAGTCACAACAATGTTATCACGCGGTACATAATTATTATTACTATTTCATAAATTATTATTATTCGATATCATTCCCCGCTTTATTATCGTATTCCTGTAGATATCCACGTAAATGTTGTTATTTTCCTATTTATTTTTGGTCAAACGAAACTATCGACTAATTATAATATTATTCGTCACAGACATTAATTTTTGTATACTGCCTCCCATCCGTATACTTTAACATCTTTAAGTAAGAACTGTACAATTGCAGTCACATGTCTGTTGACGTTTTCAAAACGACAGCCCCTTGACGTTTTGTGGCGTGATGTGACGTGTACGTGCCGTAGGGGCACGAGTATAATATTATGTTGTAATTGACACGTCTTACCAGATTTCTGAGCGAGTCATCGGTGGGTCACTTACAACATATTACAATCAACATTGCCCGTAAGACGTTCGACTTCCACAAATACTTTTAAAATGTATTACCGCATCGTGTTCGCAATAATATTATTATTATCTTTTTAACAATCGCTACACCGACACTATAGGATAATATTATATTTGGGCGCTCATAATAGTTTAGGACGTATATAGTAACGTAGTTTTAGGTTATATTACAGCATTATATCGGCTCGATCAATAAATGTAAAGATATCTTATCTTAGGCGCACACAATTCTTCGCGGACAACATATCACTCCAAAACGAATTATTATCGTTTGAAGGTAATAACAATAGTGTTCTGTTTTAAGTCGAACATATCTCAAATGTACACAATTTGTTATTAATAATTTTAATTTTCAATCAAACGTAATTAATAATCATGACTATTATAATATGATAAACATAATGTTTCGTCAGCTGTCTATTGTTTCGGAAATAACGAAAAATTATGAATGGAGTATTGAGATGTAATTCAGTATTGTATTTTAGTTGTATAATGTACGTTTATACACATAACATAATACTTAGGTATATTATATACTTTTACAGTTATTTTTTTTTACCTTTTTTTACTTGAAATATTATTAAAATGAGAAATGTTTTAGTGGTATCATTATTATTTTTGTTATTGTTATAGTTACTATATTATTGTTTTTATTATTATTATTATTATCATTAACTTTATATTTGCTACTATTATTTTGTTTAAATGTTTTTTCCTCTTTTTGCCAAAAATTAAGCATTTATCGATATTTTTGCAGTAGCATTACGTTTGAACGTAATTTACTTAGATTGCTTTTTTATTTTTTTGTTAATATCCACTCATTTTTACCTTTCTCGAAAATAGTATAGACTTTCATTTTCCCGCGCCTCGGCTGTTTCCTCCCCTCGGAAATGACAAAAGCCTGTTTCGACTGCTTTGTATCCCATCCCGACCGCCATCACCACCACCGCTACCACCGTCCGTATCGCACACCGGTAGGAAAATGCGCCTCTTAAAAGTATTTAAACGTATTGTTCGCACAGAAGAAAGCAGACATCACAAGTGCCTTTTATAGTACAACGTCGAGCTGCATCTTTTGTTCGTCCGACCACTCGCTCCGGGCGAGCACTTACCATTCTGTCAAATGTGATATTATAGGAGAAAATTGTCGACCGAAAAGTGAAAAAAAAAATGTTTCTCCCCCCCGTAAGAGGATCAATAAAACGAAAAACAAAGAATCGTCAAATTTTTTCATTAATCCGATTCCGCGTCATGGTGCACACGGTGGTGGCGACGCGGTATTATCATCGCGAGCCACTAGAGTCTCTGGTGATTGATCACTGCGCAATGTACAAAGCCACCACGGTGGTCATATTCGCGATCTATCTTTTGTTAGTTTTGTATGCATATATATATATCATGTGCACACACACACATTTCTAAATTTGGTAAATCAACTCACGTCTGAAACTCGGGTTAAAGAAGAACGATGACAGTCTATTACAGTTAAATACCATATACGTGGTCACTGTACCCCATCTTTTACCGGAATTGTTTCATCGATCTTTTATTTGACCATATATTATTTTATACGCTACACATCAAGCAAAATATACTTGGAAGCGTACTCCAATAAATTGCACTTTTATTTTTTAAATTCATTTTTATATAGTTTTATTATTTCACACAACGAGAACACGTTGTTATAATTTATAATGAACTAATTGCGATTATTGCCGATGTTATATTATTATATAAAGTACTTATACAATTTAATTATAAAACTCAATAAAAGTTCTATAACTTGTAAACTAGTGTGACTTTTGGCTTATGCATAGTTTAACTGTATTATATACCTAGACATTTTAAGTTTATATTAAATTATATTAAACCTGTGTATGTCAATGAAATTAATGTTGATATCTACCTACCTAATTTTTTTATCATTTTTCAAAAAACAACCGCATTAATTATTATTTTAATTTGTAATTTTATTTGTTAAAAATATTATATGTACCTAATGTTGTTATATAAAATAAATGTATTAAAACAAACTGTGTTATTTTTTTTCTGTTTAAAATAACTTTGTCCTCAATATTATAAGAATATTGATATCACTTTTCTGATTGGCTTCTAATGTAAAAATAACAATATGATAAAATATAATACTACCATAATATAACCCTTTAAAGGTGTTAATATTGGAAAATATAATTATGTAACCTGCAAACATCAACTGCACCTTTACATAATAGAAGTTGTTCGACCGAAAGGCAACGTAGTTTCACCAATTGTATATTAATTAATTTATAAGCCAAAAACCATGAAATCTGAAGTAGCTGTAGGTACAGGGTGAATTTGTGCATACTAATTGTGTCACAAAATTATTAACAAGTGTATCAAAAACTAAAAAGGCGTATAGATGGACACTGACTACCAAGTAAGTTAATAATAATTTATTTTGTGTTATTGTTTCTTTATTTGTAATTTGTATACATCAGTAATAATTTATCTTTATCGCAAAACCGTTTATGTATTATGTTGATTATAAAATTAATTTGAATTAAACGTAAAATATGGTCATAAAACAGTGTTAAAAGTATAATAACATGTTTCAAGTAAACAAATAATTATTTTTTCACCGTACTTAATTGTACTGCAATCCGTATTTACTTGACATAGAATGCACTTTATATTTACGCATCGTGTATTATTCATAATACATATCATGTTTATACAGCTGCACGATGTCTATGGGTTTAATGAACGTCGTAAACTGCAGTTGATTACACCAGTTTCCCTATTATTTGTTTGTCAATCATCTCACTGCTTTTCGTGATGACGTGTGTGCACAATGCCATATTCTGCTGAATACATTTGATTGTAAGTGGTCAATTATAAACGGGTATAGTTTGGTTTGTCTGTTTTAATGGTGTGATATAAATCAACCAATCAGAGTATATCAGAGAACATCGTCAGTTTAATCATGTTTGTTAATTATATCGTGTCACAAATAATAATACACGTGTAATGCATCAAATACTATTATAGTATTCATAGATAAGTCAAATCGGCTTTTACATCGGTCACTTCACGATCTCCACAAAACAATATAATCGATAGACAGGTATGTATAGGTAGTATGCACATTATGTTATTATAATTTATTTATAATCTAAATGTGTACAAATATATTCAATATATTATAAGTACTTACAAAATATCCAAATGTACTTATAAAGTTTATTGAGAAATCGATGTATAGTTTATCTTATATTCTTAACCATACTAAAAACGTTAACGTGAAATTATAAAGTCACCTTTCAATATGAAACTTGTAGAACGTATTAAATAATGTTTGTATTAAAAAAAAAAAGTGATAAATACTGATTGTATTCAATGCAATACAAATCACATAGGTAATCAATTATGAAAAAAAAAATAATAATAATTGATATAATATAATACATTGATTCCTCGTTTTTTTTTCTAAAACAAAATAAATAAAATGCGTTTTAAAATAACATTTACTCCACGGTGGCTAAACACAATGGCTTTAAATTAATTCGCTTCAACGATGCTAGGATAGAATCGATTGTTCATGGCGTTTTAATTTTATAAAACCTTTTTTAAATGATAGATGTGCTTTTACTTAAATGATTTCACGTGAACAATTGAGGATTATAAAAACTTAGTTTTAAAATGAAAAACGTTTAAAACTTTGAACGAATTTAAAGTCTAAAGATAAAATTTCTTATACTGGATTATATCAGCAAATGGTTACAACTAAAATTTCCCTAATTTTCTTGCAAAACAAAAAATTATTTTGTTAACATTTGTGGATTTGTTGACTTGTATTAACATTTTGAAAAATTCGCATATCAAAGCAAATAAACAGTCGTCACACTTGAGGTGATATGAAATGGTACCTTATCCCTAACATATACTGATATTATGTTTGAACAAATATTCAAATATTTCCTTTAGTATAAACATTTTAATAACTGAAACAATTATTTCTAATTTATTAATGAATTATACATCAATAATAATATATATATATACTTTAATGTACAGTCAAAAGTTCTTATTTGAAAAAAACAAAAGTTTGTATTACATTGTAATCACTCTTTTAGTACCAAATATAAATAATTTCAAGAATTTAAAATTATCAGAATTTGAATAAAATCATTATAAAAAGTAATAAATATTGAGATGAGCATACTTAACCCTGTATGTAAGGGACGATCGTCATATAACAACTATAATTTGACATTCGTTTAAAAAAATTACTTCGCTTTTCAATATTTATCACTGATGATAAAGTCGCTACACATTAATGACGATGGCGCGAAAGCTAAAACTCAATATTTTCAATAGTATAAATTATAAAGTTACGAACATATTATTTATTTGAGTTTAGGTTTCATTATACGTCTTTCGAGGTCCTAACCTGTAACATAATCAAGAAACACCAATATGTGCCAAACGAAATTGCTTGTTTAATTCAACAATTCAAAAGATTTCAAACATTTATAATATCGTTGAAGTTAACCGCTTTGAAAGACCAAAAAGTTTATACACTACGTGAAAACTTTCGTTATTGCCTATAATGTGGTTTATCAAAATGTTATATAATTTAGAATTTCATAAAGAAACATTTAAGTAAAATATTCTACAAGTTAATTACTGTTTAAGTGTTATGTTTTAAAGATAATTTTAACGATGTAATCATTATCAATGCCAAACATAAGATTTTCAAACTTTTTAACGTTAAATTCAATACATTTTCTATGTATATGTAGTTTTAAATTGTTGTTGTAAACTTGTAAATAATATGTCTCCGCAAATGTGTTAAACAACTATTACATTTTTACTTTTTAAATTCTATTTAGGATGAGCGGTATATTGGGTTTAAAAATAGACGCGTGAAACTCGTTTAGGTTTTATTTATTTATTTTTCTTTTGAGAACATATTGGGCAGAAAAAGTTTCATACTATAGTTCTATGTGTATAAACTGGAAATAGATTACAGATTATCTACACAATAGACAATATATAGTAAGAGGCCTTTATTTCAATTCTCAGGGGTGTTTTCAGAAAAACAGTGGAAATCGGCAATACAATTCGAATGACGAAAAACAAGTAAACAATCTTAACTAGATTTAGGTAAACCAAACTTAACTGTTGGAATCGTTTTTCAAATTCAATTATTTATATAAACATCCAAGTTTAAACACACTCTACAGTTAATGACACGCACTACCTATACTGAAATATCTCGTTAAAAAAATACCCGCGGAAGTCGCTTTGTTGTATTAAAGGTACACTCAGCGATATATTTATTGAGTAGGTCACTGTGATTTATGTGTCAAATTTAAATTCAGTGTACAAATCATTGTTTACTAAAAAACGATTCTAAGCCCAAAGATCACGGTTATCAGCCCCGGTTATTTTCAAGGATATTTTATTATTATACATATATTATATCATTTTGCTATTATAATTATTATTTATTACCTATATTTTATCAGTAACTCATTCTTCTAATATAGTAGTATGGCAGATTGTACAATTCTCGACAAATAAAAATCGTATACTTGAATTATGTAATAGTAATTATGATATTATATAATTATATGCAATAGTTGTTTTTATGTGTATGGATCAAATATTTATATGAATAGTTGTGTTATATAAATATTACACAGTTTAAAAACAGATAATCTAAGTATTTTTTTAACTTTTATGGTGTACAGTAAATTATAATAAAAACTTAGTGTAGAAAAGTTCAAAGCCACTCGTAGTCCATCGACAAGTTTTGATTGAGTTCTGGTCGGTGGGCATTGCTTTAATAATAATAATGATTGATTATGTGCCTAATATATAAAAAAAATACGTTTTCTAAGAACTAATAAATAAAATTAATTTTGCTTCAAATATATCTTGTCATGCCGATTATATAGATGTGAAAATATTTCATATAAATTTAGACTTAGAGAGTGTAGAGATCGAAGCCGCCCACTTCTTATATATTGACATCAAAAGTATTTTACACCTATAATGCGAGCTATTTCTCTGTGGGCGTCCCTGGGTGTAACCAAGATTTCGGCTCCATGTTATAGACCGTGTTATCACATATCTGCATATGCTAAGTACCGACTAGACTTGATTACCGTGGTAAATAATAATTCTCAAACGGCTTTAATTTCAAAACGAAGCCCGGTTGACATTTTTCAATTACACCGCCGTTTTTAATTCGGTAAAATATAGGCATGTGTCCCAACATTTTTTTTTGTTTCCCAATGAGATGTCCGGTGAGTTAAACTAGTTTCAAACACTGGAACGAATCCACACACCGACCTGAGGTTATAAGTTTATTTACCCGAGTTACGAAATTCTTACTGCCACGGCGTTGAAGGTCAAACGTTCACGATTTGGCTCAAAATCAAACAGCGACGTAGGCTTGTTTAGATCTTAAATCATCAGGGATGTGTGGTCTCCGACTAAACGAGTCACCGTTTCCTATATAATTTCATACTGCGTAGTAAAAAAGTCAAGGAAAGTTCGGTCACCTATATAATATAACTCATAGATTCCTTTGCAGAGATCGGTGGTGTATTGAAATGATCTTTAGTCGATTTACATATTCAACTCTCGAAATCATAAGTATAGTATTTGTACCTACGTTTAACATAATATGCGCGTGAAAAAAAATTATACGCCTTTGTAAAAATATTTTTTTTATTTATTTTTAAATTTACTCGTATATAATTTTGTTTTCGATCTGAACCCCAGCTATAGTATTCAAGTGAAATTAGTAATGATATGAACAATTAAAATTATTATAATCTATTATCAAACAAATTTTCTGGTGTATAATTTATAGTGCCTGGCTATATCTGCTTAAAAAAATTCTTAAATATATAGCTTTAATATATATAAAAATATATAACGAATAAATTCGTTTAATGGCGTATATATTTATGTACTTGTATAAGATGTAATGGATGTGCTATATTGCATCCTTAGTATTTTGTTATAATATTGTCAACGACAATCGTGCGAATTCAGAGGGCAAAAGACAAATAAAGAATTAAGTTACGATTGTCAAGAAATCGCAAAAACGAAACGTATACAAACTTAACGATAAAATGTCACCATAACCACAACCCATACCTGAAAATAATTAAGTGTAGAAACTAAAAACATAACTGCATGAATAAAAAACTATACCTAGTAGTAAAATACTATACTGACCGTCACGCCGCGCGCCGTTATAGGTGTTGCGGAAAATCGATGAATTTTATTTGATATTCTAATCACGATTGTTGATGATCTGTATTTTTGAAATGTCAAAAATAAACGTACTTGTCAATTTTATATTGCCAATTTGAATTATGATTAACGCATAGACATCGAGATATATGTATAAACTGTATTCGTGGTATACTTCCATGTGAACAAAACGTTAACGAAATGTTATAAAAGAGTTAACACAGTATAAATTATACTATTATTCAGGATTTAAATTTAATTAAGCCGTATGTATAACAGCAGCTGTGCTGTACACACGAAAATACGTTAATATAATAATAAACTTATAACTGTCTACAAATTCCAAGTACATGTAACGTATAAATAATGTAATCTACTATTCCACGTACCTACAGTCTATACACATATAGTGCGTATGTACGCATGTAAGTATTATTTATATTTCTTCACCCCTGATTTGTTGAACTCTCACTTCTGATTTTTTTAATATATTATCTCTAAATTCTTAATTCTTAAATGTAATTTAATTTGATACATAATTTTTCATTACTGGAATATGATATTATTGTTGACTTCGTTAACGAATTTGATAACAAATAATTTATTTTACTTTATTTATCAATAATAACACACTTCACAAAGTCATATATATTTAAAATACGTGAAATTTAATGAGCAGGTTAAGTATTGAGCACAAATATTATTTTAAAAATAATTTAAAAAAAGATTTTATGTACTAGATACATTCAAGTGCTAATTTATGATTAAATTATTATTCATTTTAAATTGAACTGTTGAAAATAAGTTACATATCGTATTTAACTAATATTCACCATAAGTATAACTTAGGTACCTATACAATATTTTAATAATATAATTTGAAAACTTCATCTAGATTTTTTTTATTATTTGTCTAAATAATTTTCAATATATTTTAGTTTTTCATGAAAAATAATTACAATGTAAATGTATTCAATTTAATTTGAAAATGTATGTTTTGACTAGATTTTACCCTTCTAAAAATTTAATTAATTTTTTTAAGATAATAATTAATTTATATTCATAATATTATATTCCTACAACACTCGGGAAAGTATGAAACTTTGGTATAAGCTAATAAAACATATTCATACAATTGAGAGATCTGGAGAAGAAAAAATTAAGTTAAATAGTTGAATTATTAGCAATTTTGAACCAGTTTTTTAAAATGTATTTGATATACTTCACACGCATACTTATTTATTTATTTATTTTTTAAAAAAAAAATTATTTTTAAGGCTCTAATAAAAATAGTTGTTAGTTTTTTACATTATATTTCTCAAGATAGCAATCTTCACAATTCCATACGTTTTAGAAAAGGTATTACTGTGTGGTTGATTCCGATTTGAAATCTAAAAACTTAATATAATATGTATCTGGCATAAAATAATCTGTTTTTTATTTAATTTAATTATAGTTAACTGAACAAGATAATTTAACCCGGTTATTAATAATTTATTAGTTATTTCAATTATTAATTACCTTGTGTTCTAATGTAGATATAGGTATAATATAACATATTATACTATATACATAGGTACCTAATACAATGATAGGTATATAATATAAAAAATCAGGGGTTTTTATAAATTATTTACATTGTATTTTTTCTTCTAAATACTAAGTTTAAAAATTAATAACAACCAAAAATTATACTTATTGTATACAAAAAGTGTTTATCGTATATCATAGGTATTTAAAGTTTTTGGATTCTTAATAAAGAAAGGAGCTTATTGATTTTATAATCAATATTTTTAAAACTATATTTACTTTGTAGTTTCCTGAAAATGTTTTTTTTTTGGAAAAATAGTTCTTCTTAAATTTAAAATAGCGATTGGAAATATATTGGTTGATATACTTTGATTAGTTTTAATTTTTCGATTTCCTAGTTATTTAACTAAGCGTAAGAAAAAACTATAGAAAGAAGTTTAAAGACGTAAAGTTTGAACATTGATTTTAAAGTTTATATTTGAACACAAATAAACATAGGTAGACATAATATTTTAGTGTCCAACCTAACCTAAATCAGTGTTTAAATATATATATTATTTATATATTATATTTATACATAAATGTGGATTTTACGTTAACGACGTGAACTTCTATGTTTGCTTTGCGTCAAATTATGATATATGATCATCGTGTATACTTACGAAAAAAAGCCTTACAACATAGGATTTGTTATATTTTCTTCGGAAGTCATTATAATGTGTCTTAGAGAAATACATAACAAAAACGCGGTTTTTTGACGCGTAAAAAACACTTGCACAGTTGCACACAACCTATAGGGGGCATTTTACTGGGCGGCCGTTTGCCAGAGTGTATTAAGCCTGGTCAGGGGTGTCGGCGCAGTCGCCGGATATCGTCAGTATCGGTTAGACGCGCAACCCTCGACATGTTTCGCCGGCTCGGCGCGACTTTTGTTTTCGTCGTGCACATTTTTTTACCCGGTAAGAACTTTTAAACAGTCGAGTATTATTATTTAATTGTTTTTTTTTTTATTTAATCGTTTTAACTTGGCTTATGTTTAGGTAGATTAAATTATATGTAAGCCATTTTATGTTTAGAAAAAATCCTCTTTATTCGTACAAAACTAAAAATATTTATATTTTAGTTTTTAATGTGGTTTGGGGTTTGTTTTTTTAATTTGACTACTAATAGTTAGGTTATATCCTTTAATATTACATTAAATTTTTATTTATTTTTTTTATAATGTCCATGCAGTATAAAATACACACGTGCAATATAATAAATCTATTTTTAAATTTGCATTAAGTTAAACTTTTATGTAATGTTTGGTAGTATTCTCGTGTTAATAACTATTATTTTGATATTTTTGTACATAATTTTTACTATAGAAAAATTAAATTTTAAATACATTTTAAAGTACTTATCTGATACTTAATAATTTAATACTGTTTAAATTATAAAACTTAAAATAGATAATTCGTTAATAATATATATTTAATAGAATATTTTAAGTTGCACAATAATTATTCTTAAAAAGAAAACTTGAATTTTAGTCTATAAACACAGACTTATTAATAATCTAAATACTAATTCAAGTTATTTGTTAATATTTGGAAATATAAACGACTATGTTTAAATATATAAATACACAATCATCAAAAGTGCTATTGATACGAGATTGACATGTTTTGAAATTTAAATTTCTTAATATTTCTTCCTTATTTCCTATAATATGTCCTTAACTAGTTTCAGAAAATAGAATCTTATAAACCCAATATAAATTATATAACTAAACTTTGTATTCCTGCATGATTTTACGAATAATTTATGAAATATATACTTATATTTAGGCTTGTGATTGTTTTATTTTTTATGCTCAAGAAATAATTAAAAACATTGTATTACATTTCTAAATATTATACAAAAATAAATGTATAAAGAATTACTTATACACAGGTAATATACTTTAACGTGGATTAATGTATAGATATAAACTAAAACTATTTATTCTTTTTATTTCGCTTAATGTCGGTAATTTTAAGTGTTGAAAGAATATTTTTGGAAATACTGATGCGGTATATATTTTTTGTGCTATTATGTATGTATCAGGTATATTTTTTTCTTACAATACATTTGATCATATAGTGATTCTGTCTCTCAAACAGTATTTAAAGACATCCTTTTTTTATTTCAAAGTTACACATTACCTATTACATTATTAAACTCAGTTATGTTAAATAATATTATATACATATAATATATAATAAAATATTTAATTTTTTTCATATTATAAATTCACAAATATTGTTTAATAGTTTTTAAATAAATATATTTAATAAAGATCCTTAGGTTGTCTAGAAAAATTTTAACTTTTTTAAGTTTAAGAAAAATTAAAAATTGAATAGTTCTATTAATTTAGTCAATTCAAAGTTCAAACTGATTAAAAGATTATACACATTTTTGAATGGAATATTTAATTATTTACTACTAAATTTTAAATGAAGTAAAATCTATATTTAACATAATATATATTGCTTATAGGTTATCGGATATACCGTAAATCCTACATGCACTATTGACTATAATATGTTTATATGGACTTATAGTAGGTGTCTGTTTATTTATTAGGTACCTTTATCGTCTTCTAAGGTTACTATTTGTATTGTCTTAGAAGTATTCCCCAATGACCAATATGCTATTTTATGATTTCAGGCCACATTCAAAATATTTTGTATTTTTAAATTTTTAATTTCGTACTTAAGTTTATGAATGGGACATATTTTTATAACTTCTCGAATGCATAATGTATTTATTTAAAGGAAATCATACGTAAATAAATCTTCACGTACAATAAAAAAATGACTTATGAATTCAAAAGGAACTTATGTGCAAATTATAATTTCTAGTCCATTGTTAATTAGTTCTTTAGCTTAAGAATTTCTTAACTAAAACTTGTATTTTGAATACAATGAATTAAAATTAGTAGGTATTATAATTTAAATTGCACAGATAATGTAAAATATGACTATTGTTATATAGTTAAAATTATAATCTACTATTTTATATCATAAAATAAATTTTTTATAGAAATGCAATAAAATATACGTCTTAATCATATCATGATATTAATAGAATAGAACATGGTGTAATACTGTAACAAAATCATATTACAATAAATATCAATGATTAATATAATTTATTATAGATATGTGCAACAGTTAATAAAAAAATGAAAAAAATATAAAAACCTTTTTTGAATGTTATAACAAATAATACAGCAATAATATTTAAACAATGTTTTTATAAAAACTACATTGTTTATTAGTCATAATTGTATTTCTATATAATATTTCATAAACTTTACTATATACTATTATATTATGTAAAACATATCATAGAAAAAGACACGTCTCCGTATAAATATTATTTGATTATAAAACTTTTATTAAAATAAACTATATTTTTTTTAAATCTAATAAATGTAATGATTAATAAATTAAATCAATTAACAATTAATCAATTAACATAAATAAAAAGTCAAATTTAAAACATGTCATTATTTGAACTTTAACTGAATACTAAATATTTTAATTGTTGTTTCATAGTAGGTGTTTGAGTTTTAATTCTATATCAATTATTAATAACAAAAAGCTTTTACGTATATAATATGTATTTTAATAAGAAATGCGTATCTTAATTAATATCATGACATACGATATGAATACGTGAGTACGAAATACAATTATTTTTTTTAAAAAAAACAATTACTTTAAACTGTAATAACTAATGAGTAAAGTTTAATAACTATATTTTATATGTATTGTTTTTTGCAACTTTAGAACTGTAATATTTAATTTATACTTAGTATATCAAAATGTAATTTAATTAGCTAATTAGATATTATACATCTAAATATACAAAAAAAACAATCATTGGAGATGGTATATAAATAATACAAACGTGATTATAAATTTATCAATACTAAACAAGTTTAAATAAAACATTTAATTATGAGACACGAGTACCTATATGCAAGTTTTCTATTCATACTTAAACATAATGTTGTCAAGTTTCAGTCTTTAAAAAACGTACCTATTTAATATTCAGTTAAATATCCGCATTTTATTAGGACGTATATTGTATACAAATGAATAGTTATTCATAAATAATATATATATACATATCATTATTTATATTCTAAGTTCAAACTATTTATATACTCCATAATACGGCATGTACATATGAATACAATATAGGCAGTTAATTAAATATTCAACAGGATTTATTTTTTTTTTTTTTGCGTTAAATATGTAGAATGTAGGGTATTGGTATATTTTATAATATCGTATATATTTCAATATATTTTTAAGTTTGATTGATTTCTTCTTTTTTAAATAATTTAAATAAATATTTTCCAACTTGAAATATTACTTATAATTAATGTAAACTTGTGATAAATAATTTATTTGTAATTTATAATTTATTTATTTGTTTACTTATAATTATTATAAGTACATTTGTAGAATTCTAGGATATCAATAACTTCAGAAGAAATCATATAAACTCAATTTGTGGAATTATAATAAGATTAAGTCTAATAATAAACGATGAGAAATTCTGGTTAACTGTCATTAATTAGTCACCATTTTTAAAATGAATTCAACCTGTATCCATAATAATATGACAACAACAACGTGGTTATAATATTCCTACTTATCTTTTGGTTGACTATTATAATTATGAAAATTAAAATAAATTGATTAAGTTCTGCTTTGTCGATGAATATCATTTTTAGTGTTGCTTCTAGTGTCATATTTTAAACCATATAGCTATCTTCAAAACATTAATAATACGTTTATAAAAATTTGGACATTCAGTTTTTCATGGTTGTTAATTATTTTTCTCACAGTCTTAGTTTTATTTTCGGAAATATAATATGTCACTGGTTATTCATAAAAATAAACTAAAATATTTCTTTACTTACTATCAACTCAGTATATATATTTAATTACATATTTGGAATAAACATGACAAGTTTATTGAAAAATAAAAAATGCATGTTGTAAATTATCAGTGTTTAATATAATATAAACTATATGAGTATATGAATAAATTATTCTTGTAAATAAATATGTGCTTAAACGCTAATTATAATATTATCGCGTTGAAGAGTTACTGTTAATATAGTCCAAGTTAAAAGTTATGTTTTTTTTTTTTTTTAATGAACTAGTATTTTCCCTGTTTGTTGTTGAGTTTACGATTCGTTTTTAAATTGCATCGCGTCAACTACGTCCCACTACGCCCCTTTCTCAATTCATATTGGAGCGAAAGTTTAATTTGAACGTCGTCGGATTAAAAACCACTCCTCCATCCCCAATGACCATTTACTAGAAGACCATCATCGTTCTTTTGCCGAGAAAATTTTCATTCGATTCTCTAGATTATTTTACACGGTAAACTTTTCCGTTTACTTTTTTCTTTTATTTTTACAGTCCTGAATGTACTTTATTTTTTATTTACATTTTTTTCTATGCTCTCCTTATTTCATCGTGTTAAATTTCTACTGCTTTTAAGACTTTACCCTTCTTCATTGGTCGTAAAGCAAGAAAGGAAGGAAAATATGACTTGTGGTTATAGTCATGGTGAACTATTATTTCATTACTGCACACCCGCGGATATGAATCAAAAAAATATTTTCCGAAAACATTTGCAACTGTTATTAACGTCTCCTGCACGAGTTTCAGCGTGGTTTGTTTTTTATGTGTTTCATTCAACTTATAAGGAAAAGAAAATAATACTTTTATAAATTACTTTTAGAGTGCCGCTAATTTGAGTAACGTGTTACAGCATAATTTAAATGTATTACTCATACTTATGTAAAACAATATGTTTGTGAACGTCTAAAGAACATCGTTTTTAATATTTATAAAATAGCTTGGGTACATTATGTTTTATGCTATCGTAAAGACATACATCACACACAATATTAAATATTTTTAATATTATGTGGATTTGAACATGAAATATTTATATATTATACACAACTAATGTGTTATAAAATATGACCTAAATATTAAATACGCATTTAAAAAGCACAAAATATAGAAAATTATTTTCAAATATTTTGCAATTGTTAAGCTTACCTATGATGTATTGTCAGTAGTTACAACTATTTATTTATCATACATTTATAAAAATAAAATTGATGATGATTATATCAATAAACTACATTAATAATTATGATGAAAAAATGTACAATTTAAACGCTATTGAAAAAACAATAAATAACGATAATGATAAATTATAACGATGGTATGTAACAATGTGTTTGTACGCAGAAAAACTGCGTTCCGCATCAACGATTTTATGGGTGCATATTTGAAACTCGACATTTCTGTTGAAAAACCCTGGATAAAAGAACTTTTGAAGTCGACGTTCTCACCTTGGTGTATTTTAGGAATTTCTTTTGAAATTAATAAAGACATATCTATTAATAATTTCAGAATATTTCTTTTAAAAATTAATACGCTAATTTTATTTTCAAAAAAATAATTAATCGAATTTTTAACTCGTTCAAAATTTTTTAAATCGTCTATAAGTATCAAACCAGAAGTCTCTAGTTTTTTCAATACTTTCAAAAATAACTAAACAATTTGTGTTAATTTAAGTTAAATCTTTAATTATATTAATTGATTTAGTTAGAATTTCTTTAGATAGAAAGAAATAAACGATAAGAAAAATAGTATATTATAATGAATTCGGTACATACGTACTAATAATGATCTACAAAACTATAATATTATATTATTTTTAAGATATTTTCAATTTTGTGTTGTGGAATAAATTTATGTAGTATATAATAAAATGATTGTATACAAAATTATGAAATAAAATTAAAACATTCAAATGAATAGGCAATATGCAAAAACATGCGTTTTATGGAAAATATGCACTTATAGCCAAAATATGCAAAAATATACAAAATAAAAATATGAATTTTTTTTATTTAAGTATGATTAATGAATATCCATTTACTGTATGTAATTACTTATAAAAATATATGCAAGATCCGATATTTAGTTATAAGTTATAACTAACATTTACTTTTCAAGTACTCGTATTATATAAATCAATAAATAAATATATGATACATACAAGTTACAACTGTAATAATATAGTTACAGACTTACAATAAATAATGAAAGAACAAAAAAAAAATGTATTTATCTAATATATTTATAAAATATAAATTGATAATAAAAACTAAAATAGAAAAATATGACAGATACGTTATAAAAACAGTTTTACATAAATTGATTCAAATAATGATACCTGTTTTCTAACTTATAAACGCATTATTGAAGTAGGTACTTAATTAAACATAATAAATGGTTTTATAATTATGAAACGCTTTCTCAAAAATATAGTTACCTTTAAACTATGCGATTATTTGTTTAAATATAATCGTAGAATAGTTGCAAATAAAAATGTACGAAATATTAATATAATATTCTAAGTTAACATACAATTTATATTTGTTCCGTTCCAAAATTATTTCCGGAACAAAAATGATTATTTGTTCTGTTGTGATATTGTATAGTAATACGTTTGTCATGCTTATTTTGCACTCACGTCATTTCCTTCGAAATTAATAATTTAAATTTATATTTAATGAATACGTGAAATGATTTTTTAATTTATAAATTAACAAAAGAAAATGAAAAAAAGAAAATTTTATTTGTGTTATTGAAATTGCAATAGTATTATTTTTTATATTGCCTATCTAATATAGAAATATTATTAGCTACGATAACTGGATTTTATTAATACAATCTCATCCAATTGTAATAAATAATTCAATTTTATGCAAAAACCTTTATAAATAGCTTATAGAATATATTGTACAAGTAATATACCTATGATATATAGGTAAATGTAAAAAAAAAATTAAAAAAGTCCATTAGTTGAATATTGTATATTCTATTGTACAATGCATTATATATCACATATTATACATGCCAATTTTTTTCCACATAAAATTTATAAATTATAAATACAAAATATTTAATAACCTAAAATGATTAAATATAATAGATTATCATAGTATAATTAATGGATTTGAAGTTTAATAATTACTATTTTATATTAAAATAAAAACTGACACATACACACACACACACACATTCATACGCACTTACACACATATAAATACATCAAATTTATAATTTGTATTTATAGATATAATATATAATGTGTGTTGTGTGTGTGTATGTATTAAAAATATTTTAAGTACAAATTTTTATAAACAGATTTCTATATATTAAGTATGTATGAAAAAAAAACAATTATAATATTAAATCAACTCTTTTTATTCCAAAACCACATAGGTAGAAAGTTTTTCTTTGGATTTTGTCTCATGTGATATTACGCAGTTCAGTTAAATTGGTCTAGAGTTCGTGTTGATAATCATTTGAGTAGTGTCTTATGGTAGGGATCTCAAATGAAAAATGTAAGAAGGGGTAAAACTGAAGAAGAAATTGCTCATAAAGAGTATAAAGGGTAAAAGGGAAAAATGAGTCGATAAAGGGATACTGCCATGGTCGAATGGGGTAAAGGAGCTACAGACGGAGCAATTGAAAGCACAGAAGACAAAGTTTACAATGTATATACGGAGAACATAAAAGTAGAAGAAACGCTCGTAGACAAGGGTGGGAAAAAAACAAAGGTGGCGCGGGCAGTGGACACAAGTGTGTATGGGCTAGTGAAAACAAGGGAAACCCGAGGGTCCATTGAGTGCGTTGTATTATGTATGAAGAACGGAGAACAAAGGACGTTAATAAGAAAAAAAAGAAGCGACAAGAGACGCGGTTTCGACAAAACTACGAAGTCGAATTAAAAAAAAATAAAATAAAATAATAGGAATAAAGAAACTATAATGCGATATGTGCTTTGAAAATATTAGTGCGAATTGTTAAGGGTCTAATCTGTGCGAAATTTCTATAAAAAATGTTATGTTTAATAAACTATATGAATAGAATTATTATTATATGAATTATTTGAATCAGAAAAATCCGGAAGGTATTTGCTTATTTAAATTGTACAACATTATTTTCACATTTAAATAACAACTGTTAATGTTATGTTACAGTAAAATAAACTAAAGTACATTCATTACATTTTTATCCTTTGCTTGTCATAAGATAAATGACTTGTTTTAAAATAATATACATTAGTGAAAAATTTAAAATTTAAATAACTATTTATAAAATTAAATGTAAAATAACTTTAATTAATAAATGTTATTACAAACATATTAAAATACCTTTATACAATATTGTTAATAATATCTATCTGTCTTTAGTTTTTGAATATATTTTACGATGTGAAAAAAATATTTTATTAAACAAAATCTGATTAATTTATATAATACTTTACTTATACCTTTGTATTAAAATATTTTTATATCACTGTCAAAATGATAATAAAGAATTTTATTTATGAAATGGTTAAATATACATAATATAATATATTATATATGTTCCTTTCTGACGCAGTTATTGGATTAAATTTGATTTATAGATTTACTAGTGTGACGGGACAGACAAAGTAGTGCTCTATTGAAAATGATAGCGAAAAAAATGAACTATATAATATGTTCTAGTAAAATATTGCTGTTAAAATATCTCTATCGACCTTATTTTCTATAATATTTATTTCTGAAATGTACGTTTTGTACATACGTAGATAATAATTAATTTTATTGGTCAATTAATAAAAATATAATTGAATTAATGTTGTAGTACGAATTATAATACATTAACAATGCGTAACACTATAATGATATAGTTTATTATAATTAAATAATTTATTTTTAAAATCAAAATCAAATATCTATTCTTTAATGTCTAATCAAGTGTATTTCTATTATACATGTAGGTATCTGAAATAAATCATAACTTGGTATAACTCGTGTTGTTCATTATCAATTCTAAACAAGAGACAGTAATATGAACGCAGCTTGAATTTATTTATTAAATTATTTTTTCTGATTTATTTGACTAATAATGAAACATTCCATCTAATAAAAATCTAAAAAACAGTAAGTGTTTTAATTTTTAATTGATTCTTAAGCTCGTCGACGCAATGTCAAGAATTATTTTTTATTCATTTAAATATTTATAATACACTGCACATAAATTACTAAATATTGTTATTTTATATAAGCTTGTAAAAAGTTTTATTGACTATATAAACCTTAAATGCGTTAATGTGATATTTAATATTGTCTTTATTTTAACATTAAATTACTATTAATAATTAATTTTAGATGGATGATTAAGTAAGTTAGTAAAGTAGGAGTACGTTTAAAACTATAATATTAAGTAGGTGAATAAAAAGTTAATGTATTGTGTCATCAATAAGTGCTTAAATCTTTATATTAAATTTACAGGATTAGATAAATGAAAGGATAACATTTTATTAATATGATTTTACCAATATTCAATGTTGTCTATTGTCTTAAAATGTACGCTTAAACTTATCTGTCTACATCAGTTTTAATACGAAATTCGACAGACAGACGTCAGTTCTTCCGAGTACCACTACGGCGTGTCAAAGAGTTTTTCTAGACGGATAGCATTAATAGAAATTGTAGAAAAGGAAAACAATTACTAAATCTTTGTATTGACCCACTACTGTAACGATCTAATATAAAATCTAGACTTATTATTTTTTAAATTATATTTTATTTCTAAAACAACATAATCACACGGAAGTATCCAAAATATGTGTGCTGGGAAAATATTTAAATGAATAAAAGGAATTTTTTTATAAATTTTTGTGATTTTATAAAACCATTGCGGTTTCTGTTTTTTAATTTTTTTTTGTAATGTTATATTTTATTGCACATAAATTACTTAAAATGTTAAACTTAAAAACTTACTTTCTTTTCCTAACGGTTACCTACTACAGTTTATTACAACAATATATTTATTGTATTGTAATTGAATTGCATTAACACAAATTTTATTTTTGGTTTATATATTTTAATACAATATCATGAAAAGCAGTTGAAATGGTAAATTTATTTTTCGTTAAAACAATAATTATTCACCAGTCAGAACAGAAGATATTTTTAGAATAATTCAAATACATAAACCAACATAATTACTTACAATGAAAAAAAAAACTATTTTCATTATATAAATCACTAGGGTTTATTAATATACTGGTTCTTTAACTAATAAATTATATCAATTGTCGTTCAGTAAGTATTAAATAAAAATAGAATAAGTAATCGTTACACTTCCATAATATATTTATATATACTACTGTGCAAAATTAATTTTAAGAATAATTGAATAATATTAAAGCAATAGAATTATAATAGGTTTTATAGAGAATGTATTATATAAATATTAAATATAGTACTATAATGGCTGATAATAGTGAGGACTTAATATTTTTTTATTTCTAAATATTGACATATACTTTCATATTTTAATGACTTAAAGTATATTATTTATTGATGGTAAAGTAATCACATGCCGCGTATCTAATATAATTAAATAACTTTAAATGCATTTTAATTTATTTTCTATCATATTATTTTATCATGTCTAGTTATAGATGCAACTTTTGTTATAAAAATATATACTAATTTAAATTCTAACAAGATAGAACAAGTAGATGTTTAAGATTCGGTTTTCAATAGATTTTATATTAAGTTATTGATGGTTTGTTAACATTTAAAAAATTAAAAAAAAAAAAAAAATTTTAATTTTTAAATGTGGAGTTATTGTTTGCTATAATATATTGTTGGCACTCAAATAAATTATCATCTAAAGCAGCTAGTAGAAATTTCCTGGGACTTATTTACAATTATAGGTATAGTACATTAATACATAAAGGATATTTTCATTATTATTATTGATGTTACCTATAGGCTGTAGTAATTCAAAATAGGGTTTAACTTAAGAGCCAGTTTTAGTGAATCAAAATCCATTCATTCTATTTGAATGTGGTTTTTTGCATATTATGATTCATGAAAGAGGTAGCCCAGCAACCCTTTAGTTAACAATTCGAACTAATCTCTCACCATACATCTTTCAAACTGAATGTGAATAATACTATATGAATTAAAAATGTAGTACTGCTAACTGTTAACAATAAATCCATTTATAAATTTATAGTAAAAAAAAAAAACCATACAATAATAGAAATTGTTTTGTATAAAAAAAGTCCAATTATAGTCTATTATTCGTATAATTTATATATATGTTGGTAATTAGAATGATTAGGTATTAAATAATTATCTTAGAAAATAATTGTAATTAATATTTTTAATACATAGTATGAATTTAAACATAATAATATAATATTGTAGTACGTACAACATCACAATAATAATATCAAAAATTTAATTTCTCATGATATAGGAAACTATAATTTCGTACTATTCTAAAAATGTTAAAAATGAAATTAATTATAATTGTATTGAATCATACTAAAATACATAGAGATTTATCATCTTAAAATGCAACATGATTGTTAAGTAATTTTATATTCAAACAAAACATTTTAGTTATTTAGAGTAAATATTTAGTGATTATTATTTAGTTATTTTCTAGTCATTATAATAATATTCAATGTCAGTAAAACAGGATAAACTTAAAACTAAAGATAATTTATTTATTGAAATACTAAAATATTTTTTATTTTAAACAGTTTATTAGAATATATTATTTTAGCTTGTTTTGTATTTATTGTATAAAATAATAAATATGCGTTTTACTTTAATTTAATTTGTATTTTTAACTATATTCTAAGTACTTAATTTGTAGCTTAAAAAAAGCTTATTAGATTTTAAAAATGAAAACTTTGAAAATATAAATCTATCATTTATCTAGTATTCTGGTCTGAATGGTTAGAATACTTTTAAAATCAAACATAGATCAGTTTAAAACACTGTATTCATCGAGTAAAAAATATGCAAATAAATACCTTGGAAAATATCTGTGATTCTAATTATCACTTTTTGATTAATATATTTACATGGTTATTTCATTTATAAAAATATTTTCTGATAAAATGTCTACAAATCGAGAAATCTTGTAATTTATTATTAACTATATTAAAACACGCTCTATATTTTTTTTTAAGTTTTTACCTACTAGAAATACAACAAATCCAGTTGTTTCATACTTTTATTTAAAGATTTTTTTAGCACGACTTGGTGTTAGCAATACATTTATACGAAACAATAGTCTCAAAAGTTTTCCCTAAAGCTTAGTAACTCTTCCATTTGCTTCAATTCGTATTGTTTATAATGTGAAGTTCACCTAAACGATTAAATACGGTTCGTTGAATGTTTAATAGCGCATTTATCAATGTCACCTTAAACATGGGATGTATTGAATGAAAAGTATGCCTTGATTTTATTACCCTTTATAACATAACCAAGTAGGTTATTATTTATGTATATAGTTATATAGAACACAAATCCTATTTAATAGGATTCGATTATATCGATTTTTGTGTCCAATAACATTGTCTATGTTTTGGTTGACAATGTTAAGGTTTAATGTAAGATAAACCTATTTCATTTAGTATAAGAAACAGACTTAAGTGTAGATGTGCTATACAATATATACATACTTAATTAACTTATTTTACAATTAATAATACATTAATACATTTAACAGAAATTATTATTATTGAACGCGAGTATAGGTGAATTATTAATTATTATAAGCTACGTCATATTTTAAATAAAATGTTAAATATTATAAAAAAAAAAATTCGTATGAAGCATATGGATATATTGAAAATTATAAAAAAAAACATTATATAACATTATTATCCTTTTGTTTATTGCAGTGCATTATAATAATATTCTCTGTATATAAACATAAAATATCAATATAGTATATATACATTTAAAAAATAATCTATGGTTGAATTGAGGATTAAAATTGTATTTTGTTTTACATACACTTTTTAAATTGTATTATATATTACAATAAAATCTGTAAAAGAAAAAAAGTTTAACGGGTACGCTTATGTATATATTCACCGCTTATAAATCGAGAAATGTTCTTGTTATAGGTCTATTTGATATATTTACCGAAACGTGTCCTTTGGTCGATATTTATTATACTCAGAATACGCATACATATAATATCTATGTACGAATCAAAATTAAAATGCATTGAAAATTATCTGCACGCCTGCATTGTCGCATCGTAATAAATTAACGACATAAATTAATATTATATAATATACGGTTCAAGCAGTGATATATTGTATATAAAATATTATACAGATGATGATAAACTATCGACGTTTAATTAACAGTTTTAATAAGATGTAAAATATTATATATTATTTTAATTTGAACGCGATAGAGAGACGACGAGGAGGAACGAGAAAATGTTTATAGCATTTACAATTTTAATCAGAGGCGCGTAAAGTTTGCAGAGGTCGTGCGTAATCGCGTACATTATAATATAGAGGAAACTCGAACGATAGGGCAACCTTCTCGGGAGCGTTGATATGGTTATTAAAATTAAGAGCCTCGCCGGCAACTCGACAATATATGTACGAGCGGATTTCTCCAGAGACACTGGTGGCGGCGGCGGCGGCGGTGGATTTACACGGCAAACACTAGGGCAATTAGTTAAAATATGAAAAGCCGCGACGGCGGGAATCCGTAGACGACCGTATGCACAAAAATAATAGGATGTGCAATATTTTAACGGAGCATTTCATCTGCGCCGAGTACCGCGAGAGTGTTCGTATTATATATATATAATACGTATATATATATACATGTCTAACGTCTATATAATATGTATATATATACGTCATTTTTATTTCTCTCCTGCAGCCTCGTGTACCTTATCCCGTAGACGCGCCCCATATCACTGGATAACTTTACATATTAAACCCATTTAAAAGATTAAAAGCGAAGGCGCTGCGGTGACGATGACAACCACTCTGTATATATAGACATCGGTCGGATACAATATGTATACGCATATTATAATGGGCTGCTATAGTACCTATATATATATATATATATATATATATATATATATATATATATATATGTGGATATGAATATATATACACATCACTGACGGTTAAACGTTTACGGACGCCGTTATCGTCTGGGCGACACTGCGCGAAGTCTTCCCTGCCTGGTTATTTTATTTTACATTTTTTCGTGCCCTCTCGCCACTTAATACAGCCCTTCTGCACGTACTATACTCGCGCATAAAATGCGAGACCATCTGTTATTTTAGCACTTATATTCATAACCATCACCGGCGCTGGCCGACCGAGTGCAGAGGGGGTTTTCTCTATTGTTGTGCGCGTTGCATAACGTTGAAACGTTCGGGAAAAAAAAAATCAAAAAGTAAACGGTTAGGTTAGCTAACGGTACTTGTCGGATTGTAAGGTATGGGTTTAGTCGTGTACGATCGGCTTTGCTGTTAATTTGTTGTAGACCGTTGCATTCGAGATCGGGGGTGGTAACGTCGTGACGGCGCTAAATAATTACCACGGTTTATAGGTGACGAATGTTTATGTGTGTGCGTGTGATGTAATTTTATGTATACATAGAACGCATTATATTGTACATTATACGGTTTTATTTCGTCTGTGAGACGTATTTCGGATAATTGGATTCCGACGTAGGAAAACGCGTAAGCATTTCCACGCGTAGGGATTTAGCGAAATGAAGATTTCAAATGTGCAATAGAATAGTGAAAAATAAATGAAAAACTATAAATCCCCATAAACTCCATATAATTAATTCTTTGATTCTTCCGAACGACACATCTAAAATTTAATATTCATTGCATCTGTAAAGATACATACATATTCTACGTAATCATTGAAAAGCTCAATCGCACTTTTTTTGTCTTTGTTGTATTTTCATATACGTTTTCTATTTTCACCGTGTTCTATTTAGAAAACTTGTAAATTTTCATTAGATTAAAAACAATGTTTGTATGTCTAGTTGAACACAAACAGTAAAGCGATTATTTAGGATTAAAATATAATGCGAATTAATAAACGAAAAGAGTATTAATAATATGGAACATTTTATGAAGTTGTTTACATTTCATATTATCTTTGTTAATTTAAGCCTTTATAGTTTTTAAAATTAAAATTGTGATAAGGATTAAAAATGTTATGCTATTGTTGTATAAATATTACATTGTATAATTTACCTGTAAACTAAATACTATATTTATTCTTAGAACTTATAAAGTTACTATAGCAACAGTAGCCATTTTAAACAATACTACTTACTTAGGTAATGTTACTGTTATTATTTACAAAACAAGGTGATTTATTTATTATTTAGTATTATAATAAAAGTTAAGTACAGATTATTCACATTTACAAGTTAAATTATATATATATATTTAAATATATTCTTGTCATAAACTATAATGTACAAAATAAAATTAGGAGTTTGTTACACTAACATATTACGTTTATGTATGAATGGTATATTTTGTACATTAAATTATTTCTTTCAGACAATTTTTAATCGACTTAAAGTACAATAATAATAAAAAAATAAATTTCAAATCAAATAGTATATTATAATACGATAATACCAAATTGTATCATCGGAATTTTCAATACAAAACGCGTTTTAATATATCCATTAACTTTCATTCTCGGCCAGTTCTCCGTAGCAAACGACGTATACGTCGTAGTGAACTTCCACTGCGGGAAAATGCCCTGCAGTCAGCAACTATATAGGCACGTGGTTATACGATATTTAATGCGTATGGCTTCGCTCGAACGTAGGTGTGTTAATTGACCGTTTACTCGATAAACAGTAAGTAAATGCGTTATTGCATCACTTTCGATTTCCCTGAACACTATAGACGATCGGCTAGCGAAAAGAAAATTAATAAATTATTGTCGGGTATGTATATTAGAAAACCGTTTAATTTTCGATGTAAGGGTTATGATACGGTGGCAGTCGCGGGATGGACTGACGTGGTCTAGACCAAAGTCTAGACCAACTGCCACGGAATATAATAAGATGACCGTCACGGTTTGTGCACGAGGGTAGTAAATCATTGACTCATCAGTTCGGGTCAGATGGCATTTAATATTCTGAAATTGCTTTTGATATAATAATTGTCAATGTTAATTATTTGCAATATTTCACACCACTTGACGTAAACGAGAGTTCGGCGCCACTGCAGGTCCATAATAATAATAATATAATACAGTGAACGTTTCATTACAAGTGAACTCGGCAAACTGCGCAGGATTTTCCTTTTCATATCAGTTTTATTCGACAACCGTTGTGTATAATAATGGACAACGTGATCTGTCGCGAAATTGAACGTGTATGATGTGCTTCTATCACAAGCGTGCGTTCGTATCTATTTAGATTAAATCGTAATATCGAGTAAATCATTTGTTCGCAGTGGCACACCGCATGTATTTATGTTACAAAACTACGGTTATAGTATTAACCGAACAATCGACTTTAAACGTGTATAATTATAGGTTTAGGACATTAGACAATAGTGAGAAGCCGTCTATGCATTGCTGTTACTATTCGTATAATATTCGTAAGTTAACAAAAAGTTATCATAATAAACTATATGGGTACGACTAGTTATTGACGTGAAAATTCGCAAGTTGATGAAAAATTCTGGCAATCGATTATCTCGTTTTTAACACTAATACACTATAACAGTGTAATAGCAATTGGTACTTACGAATTCAATACTACATCCCATATAGTAGTATATATTGTTATAAAACATAGGTATGTAATGTGTTATCGGATAATGTTTTTATACCAAACTTGATTCTTATAGGGTATCAAATCACACTATATATATTTATCGTATAACATACATGAGTACATGACATATCTCTTAGAATTATATTGTTGGTAGATATATTTTTTATAGAAAATAAAATATAACAATACATGATATAAAATTGGATGTTATGACATTTAAAATTTGAATTTTAATAGAAATAATAAATAAATAGGTCATTATTTCTAATAACACTGTCTGTAACTGTAATAAATTGTATAATTGACTAATAGTAAACATAAAATTCTACACTGAAGTAAGGGGTCGAGTACCTATATTGCTTTTTTTTAATATTGTACATTTTATATGATGCATAATATGATTCAAACATTTTTGTATAGCATAAGGTAAGTATATTATATTATAATACATACGGAAAATGTAATTACATATATCTTTTACAATTATTTCATTAAAAATGTATGTACTTGCAATTTTGATTAAGAATGTAGTATGAAGGTACTTTGGAAGGTTAATTGGTTTTCTTCATCAAGATTATTTCAAAAATGTAAAAGGTGCGCTGGTGAGAATTTAGTTTAGGAATTTCGAATGTACTTTTGCAAGAATGTCAACACTCAAAATTAATCCACAAAGTCATTAGGGAGTTTTTGCACAAGGTAAAAGCTAATATAGTAAATGTGTTATCTTACAGCACATGAGCAGAATTGTACAGTAACTAGTGGTAAGCAGATATTGCAAGACGTTATTTTTTTTATAAATATCTTAAGCTATTCAAAGATATTAGTTTTTGTATTTTGTTGTGAAACAATTAATTCAATTATAAATTTGTAAAATTCAAACGTATTATAACGTTACTTTTAATTATTAACTCTTTAGATTATATGTATGATTCATTAACTACAAACAAAATGAAAATCATAAAACATAAGAAAAATAAAAAATATTCTAGACAACTTATTTTATAACAAATATTTATTATATATTTCTACCTACAGATATTGAACACTTATTGATGTGTTAAAGAGAAATTCGGAATTTCTAAATATTGTAAGAAAAACTGACGATTTTGTTAAAGTGTATAGTTATTTAGTTAAATTGTTTTTTTTATGGAGCATTCTTATTAAATTTCTATACTTGAAATGATAATACCATATCAATCGTAAATTTTTCTAAATTTTAATTTTAACAAGCTAAAACACCAAAAAACCATAAAATCGTTATAATTAGAATTAAACAAAATGTATAATATATTAACTAACTCTAAATATATCTTAGTGAGCTTCGACTTATAATTCTTATCAATTAATACAATTTTATTATTGGAAACCTAATAAAACCTAGTGACAATATTGTGACCCAATCAAGTTGAGTTTTTTTAATAGTCTATTAAAATTATTCCGTAAAAATACGAACAATAATCTTTTATACCACATGAAAAACATTTTTGAATTTTGATATATTTACTTTAAATTTAAATATATTTCAGTTTAGTAACATAAATATATACGTAAGTATACAATATATTCCTTAAGTTAACAACGACAAGTGCTAAATAATATCATTTTAGTATTCTTTTTGTCTCTCATTGTTTTAAAAAATTTTCACAATGAACATGCTAAGAAATGTTTGTTTACTTTGTCCTACATAACTGTATTTATTTTTCAAGCTAGTACTTTTTAAAGAGCTATTTAATTAACAATAACACATGTATATTAATGAACTTACGGCATAAATCCAAGACATGATTTTCCTTTTATATACATTATACATACATATTATACAAGATTATACATGAATAAAACAATTTTTTATAAGACGAGGAAGATAATTAGTACAAAAACAACTCAACAAGTAAAATTCAAACATAACATTTCTATACATTTTCATTTTTTTTAGTAATTTATAATTTTACAGACTACCATAACTAAGTATATTTTTCAGCTACACCCAAACAAGTTATAAGATGTAAATTAAATGTATTTTTCATTTTGTTAAAATTACCAAAAACCGTTACCCTTGTAATGCTATCGAAAATTGGCAAAGATTCAAATTTAATAACTTTCCACTTAGTTGGATTATTTTTTTTTTTTAGTATGCAACAGTTTTTTAAATATCTTTCATCACAAATATATATATATATAAGTAAATTCTAAATAATTAAACTTAAATATCACGTATAGTATTTTAAACTGAATGTTTTTTTTCATTTCAATGATTACAATGAAGAAACATTTTACTAGAAATTCAATGCATACCCAGATATTCTTATTTTTAAATATTAGCTATTACTGTATATGTACTAAGTATATGAAATATAAGTACCTACGTAAATAACGTAAAAGTATAAATTTATTTTTTATTATAATATTTTCACTGACTATACAACATTTAAGTGAAAATTAAATGATAAACTGAATTCAATATATTTTACATTTTTGAGCATAAAGAAATAGAAAGTAACGATTTTTCTAAAAAGATATTGTATATTCAATTTTTATAAAATATAATCAAAAAATTGAATCGCGTTTTTACTTCAAATAAAATAACGAAATGAAATCCAATGCACCAATTTTATTAAATGTTATTTTCAGTGCTATTAATTGACTATGCCTAACATCGCAACTAGCATAATAAAAAAATGACAGAGAAGAATTTTATTAAAAAACCTTATCATCCTTAAAATTAATTTAACCTTCAAAGTTTTTATTGAAAAGTTGAATGTAAATATGTTTTATGTCCTAATATTGTGATAATTTTCAAATTCGACAGTTAATGTTTTTGCAATATTATACCATTATTATAGCTATTAGCTACAACGCTTCTGTTCAAATCTATAATGATTTCAATGTAGTTTTATACACAAAGAAATTAAATAAGTGAAATAGTGGGTTAATTAACAAAAAATTAACATTATTCAGTTTTATTTTAGAAAAAAAAAATGTGTTATTCGTTCTTTTTTAATATTTATAAATGAATATTGTATACATATAGTTTTCATTACGATGCTGGCTATAAAATATATTCTTTAGAAAGTTTAGTTTATAGCTCCATCTTTAATATCAATTTTCTGTTGACATTACTTTTTAAGCATTTCGGTAAACTAATATACTACCTGCCAGAAGAATGAAAAATGCTAAAAATTAGTCAACTTAAACATATAAATAATAAATATACATATTGCATATATAATCATTACTACATAGTATGTAGTGTATCTGCAAGTATTTATGTCGATAGTTATGAAAAAATAGTTGAACTGGAAAATGGTGTACTGTGTACGACTATAATAATTATATCTTAAGAGTTCTTAGATATAATAGAAATATTAATAACAAAAAATGAAAACCATTTTTTTTTTTTTTTTAATATAAATAAATAATAAAATACTCATAATATGAAAATTATCATAATGATTAGTTATTTACATTATATTTGATGTTTCTTACATAAATAATTTTGTTTATATACTATATTACTATTAATTATTTGATAAAAATGTTTAATCTTTTCATTGGTTAGCATATTTTTCATTTTTTACCATAGAATATTAAATATTGTTATGTAATAATTATTAGTTTTCAAACAAAATAATGTAAAATCAAGAATTTAATTTTAGAAAGATGGATACTTTATTTGTATATATTATACTTTTATTGTCTTTGAAATCCAGATAGTATTTGATAAAATAACAACAAAATATATTTTATGAAATTCAAACTATCCCACTTAAAATAAAATATATCAACAAAAAACACTTATAACTTTGGTTTATAATTTATTATTGAAACCCCAAGACGTTTTCTAGAGTAAAAAAAAACTGAGTTTTAAAAAGCAGAATACTATGATAAGGTTTCTTTTAAATAATATTGTCTTGTTATAGTATTAATGTTTAGATATTTATATTTATTTTAATTTGAACAGAAAAAATTAAAGAATTGTTCTATCACAATATCTATTTGAAAAATAAGACATACAGAAACAGTAATTGTTTTTACATTTAAATTTATATTGATTTATACTTGTATATTTCCTAAAATTTAATTAATATCATGTGTTAGGTTTTTTAATTATTATTATTAATAATTATTATTTTTCTTCAACATTGTCCATAATTCCTTTAAGTTTTTCTTCATGTTCATAGAAAATTACTATAGATATAGAAAAATTACATATTTATATTCTTCACACCTATAGTTATTTTAGTTATTTTATAAACTATTTAGTAATTTTTTTTTTTATACATATATAACTAAAATAATTAAATTTTATTTAATAATATAAATTTACCTCTTACAAAACTTTTAATTGAACACAAATAAAAGACATTTTTTTTTAATTTCTACTAAAACTAACAATTAATAATAATATACATTTTACTATAGTAACAAAAAATATAAATATTTACTTTCTATAAATAAAAGTATACGTATTATTTAAAAATTAAAAAAAAAAAATATAGTATGGCATTTATTATATAGTCTGTAAAATTGGAAGTTTTTACTATTTATTAATTAGAAAAGTTGTAATATTATTTTAATGGATTATTTACTCAAATAAAAATTGCCATGGTTATTGGTAATAAATATTTCAATTATTAATAAAAATAAATTAAATTAATAAACATAATAATTAAGTATCGCATTGACTTTTATGCAAAAAAAAATTAATAATAATAAACAAACAAACAAACAAATTACAGTCATTTTCTAAATATAATATTTAAGTTTCAATAGTGTAGTCTATTGTTTTGTCAACTTTAGATAGTCTTGACATCTCCATGGACACATCATATACTATATGTGACCATAAACTGCCATGTAAGATAACATCTTAGCTAAACTATATAGCAGGCATATATATATTTTTTCAACTTTTAGTAAGGTACTCAAAACTATTGTAATATTTATGAAAAGTTTGACAGGACACATGTCACTATGCCAGTTCATCCCATATCTAAGTCTTTCCTATTTATGCATATTAAGCACATGATTTGTAAGATTTTATCAAATAAAATCTTTCAACAAAAAAGTATGATGATTGTATGTAAAATAAGAAAATTAATCAATTTTAAACTGTTTGTAAACATGTTTAGAGTTAACTTTTGGTTTTTAGTAGTAGTACGACAGCTCTACAATTAATGAACTTATTCAATATAATTGCAAACCATTATTTTATAAGTTCTGTTTTAAAAACTTGTTTATGGGATTCATATACATATATATTATAAAATACATTATTGATCGGGCTTAATAGTCATGCAATTATTAATGCAGTTTTAAAAATGTTATGAAGAAAGAACGCTGAATAATTATACTAGTAGATTGTAGTTGTGCATTTTTCATAAAATCGTAATATTAATCGGTTATGTCCATATCACTTTATTTCAGATAAAATTTACATCGTTGTCGTGTACGTTTTAATTTTAAGTACATTAAGTAAACGGCGTTAATCCGATTTTATGTGTGAACGCACCTCGGGATCGTCAAACGTTTGTCTGGTATTAATCCTTCTCTTTCGCTCTATAATCTCGTACACCGTTACACATCAGATTGCTTCTATCCTAAGTAAGCGCCAATGGATACTGCGCAAAGATTAGGCATTTTACATCATCATTTTATATGTAGAGCTGGGCCTTGAGAGTACAATTTATTCACGTACACATATTATATATATGAACACAAATCCGGTGGACTTAACAGACATCGACATTCGATATTCGAAAGTATATCGTGCCAAGCTGTTAAATATTTCTATCACACGTGTTGCCAAAAATTTCCTAAGCTTTTTTTTCTAGTAGATGTGTATCGATGATAAGTATATCTATACATATATATATATATATATATATATAAATTATATAAATGTTTCAATTGACTGATGTTAACGTTAAGAAAACACTTTGTATTGGTTCCAAACATGTATACATATAATTTATTACTTTTTGTTGTATCATTCTACCATTTTACTGCATTTTTAAACAAGCCACTGCTGTACCGATAATACCGTACAAAAAAGTAAATAATAAAGTATATTTCTATATTGTATTGTGGAGATATGGTATTGGCTCTACAATGCAACAATAGTGACTATCCAGAACTCTCTGACGAATTCCATATGAAATGCTATTGGAAAACATAACGATAAAAATTATGTTGTCCGTTTGAATAAGTAGGTAATGACAAATGGTTACATATACCGTAAAATGATCAATCGTCCATCAGCCTACTTAATCTCAACAGCAAAAACTATAGTATAGAATATTTTGTTTATACTAATTTTCTTAATACATACCTGGTTGTTGTCGAAATAGTCGAATATCTACTTAAATATTACCTAATTCGTAATAATTAATAACAAATAAGTAACATTATTAAAAAATAAATAATGGACGTTAAGAATGTACACAAATAATTATTTAAATTGCCAGAAATTTCCAAGATAAATTATTTTATATTTATTATTGAGTTAAACATACAAACTAAAAATATAAAGTATAAAGTTATTTATTAATGAATGAAAAAAATGTATATTATTTCAAACTAAAATAAAATCATTCTAATATTAAAATATTTATAGGCAATAGTTTTCATTTATGATGTTTAATTAAAAAAACAAAAAATATTAATTATACACATTAATCAATATTGAAAATAATATCATTATTCTACACAATGTAAATATTTGTTTTATATATTTTTTTAATTAAGTAGGTAAACAATAGGTACGTGGTATATTAATTAATAAATGTGTAATTATTAATTATACGTTCTCTACAACTTCAGTCAATTCGTCTCATATCAAAACATAATAAATAATAAATAATAAATATTAGTTATTAGGTAGGTAGTTATTTAATTTTTAAATATTATAAATGTATTATTTCGCTCATGCATTTGATAAATATTTATTCCAATATATATTAAATGATAACGAAAATTATAAGACTTGTATTTACATCTTTGAACTCAATTATAATAAGATATCAATTGAATGGTACAAAATACTTAATTTTAATTTAGTGTGAATAGTGTGATGAAAAAAGTTTTAATTCCATCTGTTATTTACAAAATGAAATGTTATTAAGTTTTTTAAAAACTTAAAATATGTATATAAGATACCTGTTTTATCTTTTAATAATACTTATTATATTTAATTTTGATGTCAAATCATATTCAAATTTATCATTTTCGTAGAAACAAAATTATAAAAATTAATATTCTCTTTTTTACATTACTTATAATATAACTACGATTAATCCAGATAATTACTTTACAATCTCAAAATAACTAGGTAGATAATTTATTTTTCATATAATTAAAAAAAAAACATTTTTTATTATTAATAATTTATAAATGTTGGAAAATTCAATAGCAGTATTCTTCACATTTTTGAGACGTTTCACATTCAACTTTTTAGCGTTAAAATTATCATGACAAATACTTTATACTGAAATTCGGATTTACAAAATTGTAACATTTAAATATCTTAGGTACATAATTATAATATATTATATAGTATTAAACAAAAATATATTTTATATTGATGTATCTGCCTAAATAAAATGTGAATTTTACATATTCAGGGTTTTTTAAACATTCAAATCATAAAAATATATCTATTTAAATAAAAAACAATAATTTATTATGTGCATTTTAAATTTTAATTAGCTATGTAAATCCTAAATTTTGTCTTGTTCGTTTTTGATCTTAAAAATCACTAAATATACCATAGACAATTGATGTGACTTGGTATTTACGATATCTAATTTATATTTGAATAATTTATTTTAATTTAAAACCTTTTAGTTCAAACATTTAATCAAAATAAAATAAAGACATTAATTTACCATGAACACTCGAATACTTCAAGGAAACGTATTTAGAATCTAAATTCATTTCAATGAAAACCGTTTTATAATCATGGGGCATACTATCATTTGATATGTACCTACAGTTAAATTAAATCTACTTTTAGACTTGTATGTCTTGTATGAATATTAAAAATGTTATAGAAAATACTAGTATAGCACTTAAGGCTTGTATTTGAAAAAAAAACTCTCTAGATATACTAAAAAAAAATATGCATTGTATATAGCCTGAATTTCAATTTCATTTTACTATCGTTTTACCCACAGTTTGATAAATAAAATACATAATAAAAATAAGCTGTAAGTAAAATTTGCACTATTTTGGGTAATGGACTTTCCGGAGCTCTTGCATACAAATTATGATTTTCGAGTGAATACAGCATGATATAGTATATTTATATTGGTCAATCTTACTGTTTTGGTTGTTAGGTTTACTTTTTCTCAATTTCAGCCATAGATTATGTATTTTAAAAGATTATTTTTTATATGTTTAGGTTCCAGTATAGAAAAAATTACTTTTTGTTTTTAGGCCTTTAGGGTATATTTTAATAAAAAATAAAGTAAAATTCTCACAAGTCACATAATACTGCTGCAGTATGGAAGATTTACGATTGAAATTCATACTATGGTCGACCCATCTATATAAACTACTTGTATTATACTTTCTATGGTTATATCATAAAGTTATAACTATTAAATCATAGGTTCCTTTCACCATTGAACAGATCATTAAATAATTTATTAAGAATAACTTTAAATAAACCTATACTTAACTCAGTCAATTTTATTCTGAACTTTCAGTTGATAATGTAAATTTTATTTTTATAAAAAAATATTGTATTTTATTTGTACTTTATTAGATTCGATGACATTAAGTTTAATTGTAAGTATAATGCTACAAATAAAGAAAAATGTAATATTAAGTCTGTTTTGTGTTCAATTGCTTCTGGCAAATGTAGTTCGATCAATGTAAGTGTATAAAACTTTGCAAGTCTTTCAGATTAAATATTCCAAAGACCCAAATGTAAAGCTTTTAAAAAGTTTAAGGTACAAGTCAATACTTTAGATTTGTAATACAACCATGCATTTTAATGCATATATTTTAATTACTTATTTGTCAATTATTAATATACATATATGTTTGTTTTTATTCGTGTACCTACTAGTTTATTCTCTGTCATTTTCATTTTATATTTTTAATTACTGTTTCATAACGAACTCTTTGTTTTTAACACTGCGAGCTTATAGTTATAAGAAAATCAAAATCAAATTAATTTACCCACGCTCGTAATTTGGTATCAAATAAATAATATTATTATACACATAGCACATACGCGCTGCAAATTGAGGAAAGTTATAATATGTTACCGAAAATTTGTACTACGAAAACATAAAAAAAAAAAAAAAAAATGCACTTACAAACGTGCACAACACGATATAATCTACGCGTTCGAGTCGGTGTGAAGCTGTGCCGCAGAGTTTTAAAATATTACTTCATGTTCCCGCGGTTATTATACGGCAGTAGAGCGTGTCGGCGGCGGCGGACGTAAAATATAAAATAATATTATATTCTCGGTGGACAATATAACGAAACGGGCGAAAAAAAAAGGTGACGTTTTCAGTGTTTTCAAAACTATAAGGGGAAAAATCGTATTCATCACGGTCATTAGATATATAATATTTCGACGACGTTAAATCATAATTGTCGTGTATAATGATAATATAATATTGTTTGTGTGTGTGTGCGTTATGCGATAGCGGCGGTGGATAATTCGCACGTGACCGTACATCAAAGTCGCCGCTCTCGAGCTCGTCGGTTACACACGACGGCGTTTTTCGCCCGAACGCCGCCGCCGTGTCCTCTTCCCGCCGCGGGGCTTTGTGTCGACACTGCCGTAGGGACTTTGACGTTATCGTTGCGACGGACGCTAACACACAGACACGTTTGTGTGTAAAATTTCTGCACACACTCATCTGCGCGAGTATCGTAATATATACGCGTATATTAAATTATTATTATTATTATTATCGTGATAAACGTATTATATTATATTATAATATTATGTACCTTTATGTGTAACAATGTCGCGGTGGGACTCGGGGTTCCGGAGCTGGACGTTGATAACTACAATGGTATAACAGTGCGTCGAGTGTTTGCACACTTTAACCGCCGTCTGTACGGAGAGATTCTTTTTAAGGGCAACGCTCGTTTTATCAAAGTCTTATTTATCTATTTTTTTTTTTTTTTACAGTTTAAAGCCATCACAATAGTTTTATAATACGTTTTCTAATTCATAACTAAAGTGTTAAGCGATATAATCGAATCGGTGTTTTGTTTTTGACATCAAGCTAGAATACCGAGATAACCTTGTTATCCGTCAAAAACAGGGATTGTGTATCAAAGCGTTATTGATGAATTCGATACAACAACGAAAACCATTTCAAAGAATATCACTCTAAGTTGCAAAGGATGATGCAAACTCGCCATGCTAATATTTGTCGGGTTCTCAAAATATTCAACTTGATTAAAGGAGGCAACAACAATCTCATAACACGATTAAAACTTAAGAGCTGTCCATAACAGGATTCGATATCCTATAAATAAATTAAATCGTATGTAATTAATCACGTTCGAGTCCAAAACACAATATGGCTCAAAATTACCAGAAATATATAATATTATAATATGATAATCATAATAGTATATAATATTTGAGAGGAAAATGTTAAAGCTTCAAGATAAATCCCCTTGACATTGTTAAATATAAATGACAGTAATATTTTCTATGAAATAGTGATGGTTATAATAATAATTATTATTGCTATAGAACTAAATATTCGAATTAAATTGTATTTATTTTTTTTTAGTATAATATTTAGTTGGCGTTATCGCCTGTAACTGTAGTAGACCAAAATAATGAGCAATTTATTATAATATATATATAGATATTTAGACCCTGTAGCAATATTGTCATTGAACACTTATCATATACAACGATTTGATATATTTATAATATGTATTATAAACGGTTAAATTATTGGAACCATTAAAATATAGTGCCATAATTATTAGGTAGCAATTAATGTGATTTTAGACAGCGATATCATATTATAACGTATTCGTATTCTATCACGTGAAAATCGAGTTCCTATAATGATTAATATTATGTCTTTTAGTAGCATACACAAAAACGGATTTGTAAAAAAAAAATAAAAATATCAAAGGAATGAGATATACGATGGTATAAGCGGTTTTGAAAATAAATAATAACACACGCCTCACCTTCCTTTATAAATAGTTTGACATTTCAAAACAATTTCGATTTAAATAATTTTAAACAGTCGAGTGGCACACAAACTTAATAATAATAATATACGAGTATAACGCGTACGACCAAAGACGCGTGTGTGCGAATGCTCTTTTTTCAAAACAGTTCGAACCAAACTACAGTCGTCGCACGCAACGGTTTGTCTTGGCGGTCGCAGCTAGCGAAGGGTTTTTTTTTTTTATGGTGTGAGAGGGAGGCCGCCGATACGGCTTGACCGTGTTAATGGCGAGCTTGCGGACACCGTCGGTCGTATATAGTGCGTCGGTGCTTATCGAGGTGAGGGGGGGAGTCTGATAGGAAGGGGTGTGTTGTGGACCGAGAGGGGGGAGTCTGATAGGAAGGGGTGTGTTGTCCGAGGGGGGGAGGTTGGGCACGGGATCGATAGTCATCAGAAATGAGCTCTCCTCTCTTTCCACCACTCGCCCGCAATCGAAAGGCCGTGCGTAGTCGTCGGCGTGCCGTCCCCCCCCTCAACTCGTACCCCCCCGTTGACCCCGACTTGATCCCCCGACCCCGCGATCACACACTAACGCGAGCACACACACACGACGAGCTAACCCAGCCGTATTAATTAATCGCACACACCTATCTCGGACCCGAGACCGGAACGACGAGGCGTGCGGTGGTCGGATACGGTCGCGCGCGCCGGGGGACATCATGGGACCGCCGGCGCTGCGCACCGGTGTACGACTATATTATTATTATTATTATTGTTGTTGTTGTCGTAATCCGCCGCCGTCCGGCAACTCGTGTCCGCAGTAGGTAGACGTGTATAGTACGAGTGGCCGCACTACTAAAATATATTTCAATATATTATTATTTATCGTGTCGGTCATCCCGCCACTGCTCGAAGCGTCCGTTTATATTTTGGCTTTTTTGTTTTTGTTTTTTTTTTTTATTTACAACGACATTTTATTTTTTTTCCCTTTTCTCTCGCCGCTGCCATCCGCGTCACCTTGAAATGTATTGGAAATCCACAAAGATCCATTGCTTTCACACACCCGTTAATTTATAAAACAAAATTTTTATTTTAAGGCTTTTAATCGTTTAAAGGACAATATAAGGATATTTTTTATTTCCTAGTTAAATGTGAAATATTATTTTGAGTAGGTATATTTCAATATATATATAAATCAAATTTTGTATGAGTATACATTATAACATATCATTTAAGTATTTTAAGAGCGTAGTAGTGAACCGATATTTTGAGGAATATTGTACCACACATACATCACCTATATAAACAGTATGATGTCAATATTACTTAAATGATATATATCAGGGGAGGCCAAACGCGTCTCGCGAGCCGCATGCGGCTGGCATCGTATCGTAGGTATCGTTAAGAAAACATTTTTTCAATTTAAATTTATGTATATAATTAAATGACCTTTTTTTTAAATTTTGGCTCTTCCATATTTATTAACACATTTGGTGACTCGTGAGTATCCTCTCGCTGGCCACCCCTGATATATATACTATAATAATAAAAGCACTATATCATTATCTACGTCACTGATCCGTCACTACAAAACACATTATGCTGTTATAATTAATTTAAAATGTTAAGATTAATGTTTTTATATAGTTTTTTATAGTTTTCTGAAAAAAGTATTAGCAATTTTTGTGATCTTCGGGTGGACTGGCGAGGCTAATTTGGTTTGACCTTATGTCCTTATTTATGCGTCTATTTGTTTATCACAGAACATTATCAGATTATTACTTTTAATTATAAAGCAATGATAAATATTTACTAAACAAATAAACTTGGTTTACTGTATTTAATATTATATATTATAATATTTTTACAGGCTCAATAAGTGCATATAATATATTAAGTAGTATTCTATAGTAGTTAAATTAAAACTATACTTTTTTTGATATTATATAGTTAATATAATTATATACTCGTATTATAAAAGTCTACTAACTTAAAATCAAATGCAATTTTTGAATTATAAAATATCACCGTTGTGTGTCTGTGAAAATTAATATATTTCAACATACCTATAACCTATCTTAAACTAAATTTGCTTCTGGAATGGTAACATATCAAAATTATTATGTTGTGTGAATTCGTTACTACATCATAGCTAATATAAACATAAATAAAATTCAGAATTAATAATAATTGGGTAACACAAAACGCTGAATTTTTGTATTAATCATTAAGTAATATTCCCAAAAATCCAATTTGCTTAGAAATAACCTTAAAAAAAGTGTATTAAATACAGTGCGGAATTTTGAGAATTTGCATATTTTTCATCCTTACGTGTTAATGGTAAGTAAACATAAAGAACCTTTCCATTTTTAAATTATTTTAATAACGGAATCGTTTATTTGATTTTATAATAGTGTTAAATCAACATTTGTTCTAGTAGTGAGTTGCCCGTAAAAAAATATTTGGTTCATTCCTCTTGACCGTCTATTAAAAATATTATACTACCTAACAGATGAACATTAATACTAGAATTTATTCTGTATATTATAGTGGTAAAGGTATCAAATATAATAAAATATAAATAATATAACATACTATTTTGAATTTATTCCACTTGCCGTTCTTTTTTTTTTATTATTATTATTTTGTTTTTATGTTAAAGCAATAAAACTAACGACTCGCGACCGCCATCGTATACGATGTATCCGTATACGATATATCCAATCGAGGCACTACAAATTTATCGTTGTTAATATTATACGTATTATAACATCGCTTGTATATTATTATATTATACAATACATTTTTTTATCATGTGATATCTAATAAAATCTATTCTTCAGTCAATGTTTATATTTTTGTACTCTATTTCATATTCTGAAGTAAATAATTAATACATTGTTTTAAAAATGTTGATGTATACTTATAATACAATAATATATCTCAAATTTATATCTTGAAACTTATTATTTACAAATTTTAGAAGTTTCAATAAGTGGAGTAGTTCAGCATAAGAACTATTCAGCTATCATTACAATCATATTACTTTTCAAATTGATAAAAAAAAATTAGAATAAAAAAAAAAAAAATAGAACATGGCTGGAAAAATATAAATGATTATTATTAATCTTTATTTCAATGTCAACTTACCTACGTCACTGAATCTCATTGGAATTTTTGATTTAAATAAACAATTTACTGTACATTTTTTTTCAACATCAATTTTGTTGTTACTACTGATAAGTTTTTAAATAAATAAACTTTTGTCGCCCTTCGCTTGGTCCAACAAGCTTTAGCTGTATAAATATCGACAAGAATAATCAAACTTAGAACGGTATAATTATATAGATTAAAATATATGAGATGTTTTTTAAATAAATATTGATTGTTTGATAAATAATTCAAATCAAACATTAATTTGATTTAATCTAAATCTGTACGACATATTTTCGAAGTGTACGTCTTTTGAGTGAGAAGGAATAACGAGGGGATAATAAATAACAATATATTATTAATATTTTCAATGTATATTGCATAATGAATTTATTTAAATTTCTCCGGATTTTGTTCAAATGTCAAATAAAATCTGCGTTGCTCATAAATAATATTTTAGTTATTAAATGTTATTTTAATATACATTTAATAATTAATGTAGCGTGTTGGTATCACAAATTCCTAAAATCATTCACATAATACAATATTATTAACTATTAATTGAAATTATTTAGTTTACTTCATAATATTATGTCTCTACTCTTATTTCTACTGCATATTTATTTCCGGTGTATGAATTCTTACTATTTCATTTGTTTTGTAATGAAACTGAAATTTTAATCCACGATCTTTTCACCATTCTTTCCACTTCCACGATGCAAATACGTTAAAATTTTTTTTTTTAAATTACTGCTTTAGAACGTTGAATATACTTGACTTTTAAAAATCCTTTATATCTAAATATTAAAAAATTAATCATGAATTTTCGATTGCTCTCTACCATACACCGGGTTTGATTGATATTAACCTTCAATAGAAATTTATTCATACTATACTCGAGTTTTAATTATCCAAAATATTTTTAAAAAAAAAAATGCTTTGACTGTATGAAAATCGCGTATGCATATAACCGTATTACAAGAGTTCATGAATAGACTCTATTATATTATATTTGGGATTTCCTCGTATACAATATAAATTGATAATATATATATATTATGTGTGTGTACATTTATATAAAAAAAAGTAGGTATTATGTATGTGATTCATTAATAAACTTCACATACATAGACTAATATATTATTATATATTATATAGTATATAATATCTACTATGTACTGCATGTAAAAGATTTATACTTAATACCTACACCAACCAAAGGTTAAAAACGAATATATCATTGCTCATTAGTTATAAAAGAATGTTCTTAATACCATAATTTATTATAAATATTAATAAATACGTTTTTACGCTCATTTGTTATTACATTTTTTTTATTTACAAAAAATTATTATTTTAAATTTTGATGTGTTAGGTTAATACAACTTTTGTCTATGTATTCAATTTTTATAAACACGAAAAACACTAAATATTACAATAACTAAAGACAAACAGGTACTACCATATCCTTATTTATTTTTCATTACAATTAAGTTATATATTTTAGATAACACAAATTTTTATCATATATTATTATCTATAAAATATATGTTATCATGTATACTTTTGTAAATTAAATTATGAACTTTAATTTTAATCGACGTTTTCATTGCAAAAAAACTAAACTAGGAAACAAAAAAGTCTTCCAAAAACTTAAGATATTATATAAATATATAAAAAAACATAACAAACGATATGAAGGGAAAAAGTTTTATTACACTTGATAATCGCCTTGGGATAATGCTCTCTATATATACTCTCTTTTTCCATAATTCACATAGTCATGAATAATTGAACCAGTTTAAAAAGCTATTTATACAAAAAGTTTTCTTTGGCAATTTTCTAAAACTTCTAATCACTTTTTATTTTTAATATTACTCTATCATTTAAACAATTATAATTTATTATTATACTATATTCAAAAAAATATCTAAGCTAAAATTTGTATATAATAAGATTAATTACTGATAATTAATTAGTCAACAGACATTTCAATTAATTAAAAAATGATTGGATTGACTTGTCTTGTAAGAACTTTCATGAACTCATAAATTAGTATTTATTTTAAATTCAAAATGAGAAAGAATCTTATAATATCTTACTATAATACAATTTATGAACTTAAAACTAAATAATGTCTTCACATTATGCACACAGCACAATGATTACTAATAATGTAAAAAAATTTATTTGTTACAACATCGATTACAATTTAAAGTTGGAATTTTTAATTCCCATTTATTTATGAAACGAGTAATTTATTTACAACAGTTTCTGAATCTGAACTTTTGATCAAATGATTTGATAATAAAAAAAAATATATATGAAGAAATATTTGTATTAATAATCAATATTAATATGAAAAACTACTAACGAGTAAAATGTATTATATTTTGTGGACTTGAATTATAAAATAAATCTAATCAAAAAAATATTTAATATGTATAATATTTCATAATTGTTTTTAAGTGTGGAAAAAAATGACAGGAATGATTTAAAATCTTACTAGACCAGCCGATACCCTTGTATTCAACTCCACTCTCTTCCATTTTTATAATGCGATTCAATTAAAACATTAATTGACATATTATGACAATCTGCAATTTTATTAGTATAATACCTAATGTTATCCTCTTAACTGAAGCTAGTACTTTATCATTTATTCCGCAAAACATTTGAAAAAATATATTATAGTCGTGGAACAAGAGAAATGGAAAGAAGAAAGCACAAAATAACACAAATACTCAAAAAAATTGTAAAATCTATAAATACACGGATAAATATTTTCTAGTTAGTTATTCTGTACCTAACTATTAGTGCATTTAAACAAAATACAATATATTATAATATTTACACATATTAATTTTCACCAATTACATGCCTTTGTATAATATACTTGTTAACTATATTTTTATATACTTATAAATTTTTATGTAGACATTTTTTGTCGTGATACTGTTGTATCTACATTTGAATGTGTAGTTCCTGTGTAAATCTATTTTAAACATAAAAAATAATTATAGGTATTGAATTTTTGTATAAAGTATAGGTACCTTAACTGGGTATAGAATTTTAAAACATACAAATAATTACAATTGCTCTAATTTAACAGTAACTCACAAACTCGTTCTAAATAAAAAAAAACTTCTCCAACTACTTTGAATATATGGTATTGTTACCAATGGCCTTGATGAGTACACTGTAAGATAACTATTCAAGCTTTTCATAACATCAAGTCATTACCGAAGCATCCTGGTGTTAATCAAACGAAACCTTTCAATCAGACCTTAAAATTTGCCCAATAGACAAAACCACTTCACTTTTTTACAAACACTTCCAAGAAAAACTTCATTAAAATCCCAATACCAATTCAATTCACAACTTGTCTCAAACACGATTCCTTAGAATCTACCCAGAAGACTCAAACGGAACCGGAGACAGGATCTGATCATCTAATAAACCAAATCATCTACCATCTCAACTGTGAAACTTTCTTTCATGCCATTCACAACGATATTACTGTGAATAAATGTATTGTATTGTATTTATAAAGATTGTAATTTTTCAAAATAAGGCAATTTATTGATGAAAAAAAAATTAAATCAGTTTGATAATAATATTACAAAAACATAATGTAAATACGATTTGTATTACAATTTTATCAATATTGAGTTTAAAAGTTGGTTTGAATCGTCAGAATATTTTCCCAGTATTTTTTCTCGCGGCGGGCTACGCAACCAATAGGTATTATGTATTATTGTTATTATTGTTATTATTATATTATAAATAAACGGCGGTGGCGTACTGCCGTTTCCTCGGGGGAATTGGACGCATATATTTAGTAAATCGGCGGTTGCAACAGCGTTAGAGTTCAAACCGATCCATTGAAAATTATTACAGTCGTGAAAAAAAAAATATGAAAAAAACCGTGTAAAACCGGCGATGAAAAAAATTGAGAAAAACCCCTATTTGGTTATTCTACGCGACGGCATTACGAGAAAATTTACATAAGAATATCCTACACATACACACAGACACAGACATACACAAACACACATAAATGTTATATATAATATTTATAGGAAAAACCACGTGCTATATTTATGTATATATATCCGGAACGAGAGGTGAAAGTTTGCCGCGGAAAATAATAAACGACCGAACGGAGAGATAAACGCTCGTAAAAGTTCAAAATATGACAAATGATTGTTATTGTACCGAATATGTGCGCTCGTTTAAATAAAAAATAAATAAATAATAATTTGAGCCGTTTATTTTTTATCGCTATTATTGAACGTGGTAGAACAATTAAAAACTAATGTCAACTTCTTGGTGATATTAATTTTTACACGATTCCGCCAGCAGAAATAATTTTTATCATAAAATAATGTATTATAATATTATAATTTATCTACGATATGTCAGTAAATGGCTTTTTCCAAATTCTTAATAGACATCATTTATATTTATAATGAATAATAATATTAATCTAGTGATGAATGTCAGCCGATTCCGGGCTTTTAAGTAATTATAATATATTATTTACTGTATTATATTGAGTTGAAAATAATTTAATAAATTTTTCTATATTTATCGAATTTATAACTATATTTACCAACTGTATAATTCTGAAAAATACTAATACAATTAAAAATTTTGAAACACATCACATAATATATTTTCTTTAATGTAAATGAGTTTAAAAAGTCCAATCTCTTAAATATCGCCAGTTATTGTTAATCAAAATCCTTGAATATCACTGTAATTTTGTAATTAGGGGAAGAAGACGGGGGATAATAACAACCATGCAGCTGTGTAACGACTTAAAGTTTACTTTGTTCGTTAATATAGTTTTTTTCATTCGCATTATCAATGACAATTTATACTAAACACTAGCACCAGCATTCAAGTAAATAGTAACCTCGTTTTGTCGGTAAATGTTTAGTCAGAATTACAACTAGGTAACTTATAATATTGTGAGTGTTTAGTTATAAATTATTGAAGGATCACATCGGTAAAATGATCTTTTTTTTTTTTTGTGCATATTAAAAACTATAAATTTTATATATGAATTTGAGTTAAGTTATCAATTGCCTTTTAGTGTACCTCGTTTTATAGATAAATGTCGATACAAAATCGATGCTCTACGTACTTATTCCAATATAAACTATTAAAAACAATTTCGACGTAACACGAGATGAAAACGGCTTCAACACAATACGTACTACAAATATTGCGATAGAATAACATGATGACAGAAGAAAAATCGACAGGACTTTGGGATATTTTGAACTATTGACGTAAAAACTATTACAATTAAACAAAACTTTATAGTTATATTACTGCACAGAGTTGAATTTTTCCATTTTATTTCCTAAACTATTTTCAAAAGCCATTAATTATAATATGTACGGATTTATATCATAACTATACAGTATGTAACTATTCGTACTCAACCATGGATTAAAATATATTTTAGGAAAATACTATTGCACTGGTTGACATTTCAGTTCGCTTCATCGGTTTTTGTAAACCCCTGTAAGTATATAATATTATATCATTATAACCCGGTATATCTTCACGTATTATTGGTCATATGCTGCAAATAAATCATAATATCTACACAAGTTAAGGAATACAATACTTTATACTTTTTTTCAACGATAAACCAACAAAATATTATAGTCGATTAAATACAGAAATAAAAAAATCAAACGTAGGTAGGTATGCTATAAAAAAAAAGTTTGTATGCTGAGAAAACTGATTTTTTACGTCAAACAGTAGAATCGTGTTTTATTCACCTTATTCCATAATAGTAATAATAAAAATGGTCTTTCATTTTAAAATTTTGCTTTTGAGGACACTGCTATAATTCATCAATCGTATTAAAAAAAAAAACTAGGAAACTGTATTCAACTGTGTTTTTATTATAATATACCTATATATAATATACTCGTACATTTATTTACAAATAAATCGTATGTGTGTGTGTGTGTGTTTGTAGGCGTGTATTATAATAGGAGAAGGCGTATTTCTTTTTTAATAAATCGTGTCGGGTAAAACGATATCATTTTCTTTTCTTTAAAATTTCTGACCGAAAAAAACGGGAAGTGTTCTCCTTTTATTATTTCTTTTGAACGCGGTATATATAGTTGAGCGTATACGCATGTACAAAATGAGACACGCGATAGCCCTGCGGAGGATGAATGTCTCAAAATTAATCCGCCGCCATAAAAACTTGTTGTGTTTCTTGTGTAATTGTACCGTTTTGTCGAAGAAATTTGATATCCCTATACATACAATATCATACACGTTATATACATTCACTGCTCGTGTATTGTTCGTCAGAAACATTACTTATATATTAAATTTTTTTTAATTACCCTCTATAGAAACATCAAAGAGAAACAACGTTTTGAGCGCTCAGTTTTGTTTTTCGTGAATTAAATATTATCTCGAGTGAGAAAAAAAAACAATTTCATAGTATATTCAATTTCGTTGAACGCGAAAGCACCTTAATGAACGCGGAAAATCGTAGTTTTTATCCGCAGACAGACGCAAAAAAAAAAAATTAAAATTATCGTATATATTTTTCATGAAGATTTTTAATTAAGTTATAAGGGTTGAATGCGAACGTTAAATTGTAATTACGCAATTGTTTTCGTCATAGAACATTCGAGTATATAATCCGTTTTCAGTTTTCATAAATAAATGTATTATATATTTACTAGCATAATGCACGCAAAGATATATTACACCTATTGAACATTTTATACATGCAAACAAGTCTTTCATCCAATGATAATAAATAATAATAGAACCGTTCTCGCAAAGCATTGCACATCATATTATATACCTAATATAATATTTATATTATGCATAGTAAAATTTTTTTCTCGTTATTTAAAATGAAAGCTATTTAAATTACAATAAGTAGGTATCAGAGTGTAAATTACGCGTGCAATTAATTAGTTTTAGCTTACAAAAAAAATATATCTTTTTTACTATTTTTGTTGCAATACTATTATACACTTCGTTCTATTAAATGGTTATACAACTGATTGTATATATTCCGTATACATTTAATTATGGTATTATATATTCAAAGTTATTGTTTGATACAATGAAAAACTCATTTCAAAGTTGATTTGTCTTATCTCATTACTTTTATCGAATATATAGCTGAGGCTAAATAAAAATAACAAGTGGTTTCTTTGGTATTAAAAAGTTTTTAAGAGTAAAATACATATTATATACGAACTATAGATATAACTTAAATAAGATACGATCCAAGCTGCTTACAGAAAGTTCATTGTTACATTTCAGCTGAATAAAGTGCTGTTTCATACATATTGTTTAACATTTATATCATAATCCATTCAGAAAAGAAAAAAAACAATTACAAATAAAAAATAACCTGGAATGACAATCGTCAATAGCTTTCAGTATAACAAAAGGGTGTATTTTTGCAAAAAAAAAAATATATTTCAGTTGGTGGCGCCAAGTGTCTTCATCCGGCGTCTGTACTTTGAGTCAATGATTTTTATACGTTCGCCCGTGAATATCATATTCATATTATATGTGTATGTGTATTACTTGTGTTTGTAATATATATATATATATATATATTTATGTATATAAATATCGATAAAACTTACTGAAGATCTTTCTTTTGTTTTGGTTATAGTTCATAAATAAAACATTTTATTATGAATTCCACGTCCGGACAATCCCAAAATAAAGCCTATAAATTATTGTAAATAAGAAATAACCTACGTTGTACATTTTTTAGATCGTTTAATTTTCTTGAGGTTTACAATAGTTCACGGGTTAATTAAAGTATATATTTATTTGTATCTTAATACGAATTTCCATTAAATAATTGTTTTTAAAAAAATCATTAATAATTTATGTCTTTACCAATGTATACGGTTTCATTGTAGGTACGTACAAGCAGAATTATTTAATCTGGGCTTAAGGTATTAAGCGATTTCATTTGTATTATGTAGCTTTAAAATTGAGTCTTTAATATTCAGAGTATTTATTGGTCATATTTAAATTTAGTCATATTTCGACAACATAATATATTTATATATATAATAAATATACCTAATTTGTCTATTTATATGTAATATTGAGTAATCGGTATGGATTTGATTATGTTTAATGTAAACCAATCTTTGCAAACATAATATTATAAAACCGTGAACAGTAAACGGAAATCGCATTTGTTTTATTTATAGTTTAGTCGTTATGATTATTATTACAAGCTAAATAAAATACTGTCACAATTCATTTAATAATAATTAGGTAAATTATTATTTAATATTTTTACGTATACGTGAAACTCAGATGTCAATTTTCAGTTTGTTTGATTACCTATATTAGTTCAATGTTATATTATTTAACATTATTTTATTCACCCAAGAAAAAATGTTTCGATATTTTGTAATTGCGAGGTTAATTAAGAATTATTATTAAACTTATGAGAAACGTATCACGTATGTACTTTTTGTGACCTTTGAAACTTATTTTCCAAACAGAATAATTACATTATTTATTTTAAATAATAATCGTGTGTTAACGAAAACACTGTTCGAATATCTTGTAGCATAGTAGCATACCTATAACCATGTCATAAAAAAATTTTATTGATAAATATAATATGTAATATTATTCAATACGTAATTAAGTTTGTAATCCTTAAATGTGTACTAATATAATCGAACGATGGTAATTATTACTATTTCATTTTTAATTATCATTTTTTTTAAAAAATATTTCTTGAACAACAAAAAACGAAGAAGACCTCAACATTTTTCTCTATGATTTTGTAATAAATATTAAATTATAGGTATGTATTCAATAATGTATATGAATTGGTGTTTTATAAAAATATTATTACAAGAGTTAAGTACATTTATTTTATGGTATCAATATACCTGGTTTTGATGCAAACTTCATCATATGGCTGGTTTGAAGTCAATTTTTTTTCGATTTTTATCTACGTAGCTGGTTTTGAAATATTGACTTTGCGATATAGGTGGTTTTTGAAACTAAAATTGAAAAAATATTAATAAACTATTTATGTCTTACTTTAAATAATCTTTATTTGATTTTAATTTATTAACAACAACTAATAAACCTATTTAATATTCTGTTATACCATTGGCAATATTAAAAAATATATAATATTGTTAGTAGGTAATTATTTTCTGCCGCGAAAAAAAGTATTTGATTATGGCTGGTTTTAAAATAAATATCGCTAGACTTTGATTGTGATTTTGATACCAACCTCAATTTTCCATGGTCAGTATAATACACAAGTTATAGCTATATTATATTTTGATGTTAAATATTTTTACAGCACTAGTAATACAGTGTGACCATTTAGAAAATTCGAAAAAACCAGTTTTCAAAAAAATGTGTTTTTGACTGGTTTTGAAACTACACGACTCGTATGATAAGATGGAACGATTCACAATACAAGCAAATATAATTTAAATCAATGTACGTAATTTATTAATCACGATTTACAACGAGTTATAATGTCAATTCATAAAAAACTTTTTAAACGCTATATTATTATGTTTTATTTTATATGAGTGAAGTAATCGGTAAACAGCTGATTGTTTAAATTGAAATATATTAGTTTGATAATAAAACATTGTAATTTAAATAAAAATAGAATATTGTAAACAAGTATTATTTTTCTATGTACCTTAAATCGAATGAAAAATTGACACTTTTGTATTATAAATCTATGAAAATAAACTGAAAAAATTGTTACGTTCAGAAAAAAAAAACACTTAAAATATTAAACAAAAGTGTTGATGGTGCTGCTATAACTAGTTCATAACGAAGCCATACGAAAAAGCAGATTGTACGAGTAAGCGTTAAACATAGCCTGTTCATAGGCTGTCCAGGTAGAAATATGCATTACATTACATATAATATAATCTATCTTAATAATATGGAAATATTATACGTTTCAACGAGTAGAATGACCTATTTATTTTGTCTAAAATAGACCTGAATTATTATCTTGACCAAATAGATACACAACGTAGACATCGATTCTTATCATTGGTAGACAACTTAATTGTAAACAGCGCCTGAAATAAATATTTGAAAATTGAATATATAATGTATATTATAAAATAACTATACCTATAATTAATAAAATATAGAATGATAATTATTATACTTTAATACGAGTTGTATAGATAATTGAACTATTATTTATACCATAGATTAAACATACATGTATGTTTAATCTATGTTTATACCAAGTGTCGAACATAAAATATAATAGGTATGTAATTTTTCAATTTTCGTTCATTCTATTATTTATTCATCGCCGTTTTTGGGCGTGCTATGTGCTAATATTACACATATTACATTTCCATTATCGTTACTATTTTCTAAGCCTACATGCGGCACGTGAATCAAATAGATAGATATTGTTGTACTAATATATGAAAATAGATGACAGAACAATTAACTATATTTTTTTTTATTACTTTTTTGAATGACAGCATATATTTTTAATCTTTTGATTTTAAGCAGAATATTTAATTGTGTATTTTAAATTTTGATTTCCAAAAGTAAAATTTGAAAAAAAAAGTGGTTAATTACCTATAAGTTATAAATATTGCAAGTTAGATGAATATGGTGGTTAGCTCTACCTCAAAAAATGTTTTAGGTATATTAATATAAATTTATATTTTAAGTGTTTGAAACTATAAATAATTAGAAACTCATTCGAAATTTAGTTTTTATGTAAAAATTGTATGTGTATCTATTATTATTTTTACTATAAAAATATACTATTAGGAACTTAAGAATGTGAGATTAAAAATATATCTATGCTGGTACCTATTCAAAAATATGAATATTCCAGGAAAACTAAGACAATAATAATATAATATAAACTATATTTTTTTTTTTAAAATACATTTAAATTAAGTAAAAAAAATATTTTTAAAAACGTTCATAATTTTTGAAATAATAAGTGTTAAAAATAAAATTTATCCAGTATACATGCATAATGTTCAGTTCGTGACGGAATTATCCCTCCATGTGCGTGACAAGTGTAATATAATATACCGATGCATTATAATTATCTTACGTGATTATAAACATTTCCGGCGACGGTAATCAGAGATAGGTCATATGTATTATATTATCGTTAAACGTGTGTCCGGCTTAGTACTATTTCAATATAATACATTTTATGAAGATAGTGAATTGTGTGTGATTGAAATCGAATATAAAAATTTCTTTTTTATCCTAACCGTATTGTCGTGTTACCTCTAGTTGCGAGAGACGAGAACAAAGGTTTCACGTGTCTACCGTCTAGACCTTTTTACGACCGTTCAAAGCATATAACACTCATATTATTATAATGTATTGGCGAACGTCCGTTTTCGCAGTGAGGGCGACCATAAAACTCGACTTTGAGATTCTATGCGTACAGAGGTCTTGCAGTAGGTAGTATTGTATTTTTGTTTCGCTTTGGTAAACACTTTTTGAATTGGTAAACACGTTCCAAAAGCTTCATTAACTCTCTTATCGATTACGAAATAAATACCTACGCGTAAACACTAATATATTATATACTAGACATAATATTATTTTATTGTTATAGTTCATAATAATATACTATCATTAGTATCCAATACTGGCAATACTAAATCAGAAAATCACTTCTCCATTTTTATTATACTTTATGATTAAAGGAAATAGCAAATAGGAATGTGCTGCAACGACGGTAGAAAGTACAAAAAAAGTTATACAATTTTTATGTCTTTTACGTATTATTATTTTTATTATTATCTAGTCTAGTCTATAATAAATTAGACTTAATGTTCTTAAATTGTATCATACATTTTCTAAAAAAGGACAAAATCATAGAAATTTCTTGGTTTTTAATTAGGTTTTTTTTTTTATTTTGAACATTGATTATAGTTATACATTACAATTATAACTCACAATTTTTTAAATAGTTTTATCCCTTGTTTTATCAGTACAATAAATAAATAAATATGACTATATTACAAATTCATAATCATACTAGTATAGTAGTATCTCTCTTGATTTTTATTTTTGTTATTTTTATTCATTGTTTGAATGACTTGAATTACTCCCATACTTGTTTTAACAAATATAATTTAATTATTTTTTTTTCAAAAAAAAAAAAAACATAATTTATTTTTTATGGTTATACCTACATAAAATAAGATGAAAGACATTAACACTTTAATACACTGAGTCCTGCTTAGAATAATTTTTTTGGGTGTTGAGTTAATTTTATTTTTGTAATTATAATATAATTAACATTTCTTTGAAATTCATTATTTAATAATATAAAACTAGTTTGTGCAAGATAAAACCAAGTGAAACAATTTTAATCATCATCTATTATAGGATAAGTCTCGGGATAAGTGCACTGTATAATATGCATTTTTTTTTTTTTTTTTTTTTAATTGAAATTATAATTGCAAACTAAAATAAATATCTTGAATTAAATATAAAAAAATATGAGTTGTTATTAAAATATCGATGTAAATGCGTGTAGCTATAAAAATATGTACGATTTTTGATTGAATAAAAAAAAAATGTAAAAATGATCATATTTAATATTTTATAAAATAATATTCCTCACATTATTTAGTACTATAATATCAAAAATGTCGACAGTAATTAATGGTTAAAAGATGAGATGCTTTGAAATTAAAAAAGGTTAAATTTTAAATACAGATGTGTCATTATTCCACCAAATATTAATAATTTTAAAGATATTAATATGCAAAAGCGTTCTGTCTGGCGAATACAGTAATGAGACATAAAGGTATACGAAACTTTCTTCTTTAACTATTCAAATTGGTTCTTGAATCTCTAAAATTACTGTTATAATTATATTAAGACACGTCTTCGAAATAATTTACCGTTGACGCTCATATCATTTAGTATACAAAACAACTTGTAATAAAGTTAATTTAAATAATTTTAGTTGTATGGAAAAATATATGACCAAAAGACGGATGATAAAATTAACTTAAACCCACATAGACATAATGATAATTATAAATATTATATAATTAATTACATTATATCTCTATAACATTGTTCATAACATTTATTATATTATTTTACTGATAAAAGTAGCATTTTATCTACATCAAGGCATTTAAAAAGAAATTTTCTGATTCAAAATGTTCTTGGTATTTTCAACACCAGCTTGTTTTTAATTTTACTTTACTTAAAATCCTAAAATAATAAAGTTTATTAATACTATAATAAATGGTGTTTACTAAGGTACAAAATTATTTTTAAATGCTTAAATTAAACGGAATTTCAGTTTTTTTTAATATTTTTGGAACAATATTGTAATGTTAAAGTGTTCTATGAAAAACGAAAACAAAATCTTTGATTATAAAATATATGCCATATTATATTTTATAATATAGTCATACATCAAAAATATTTAACTTATTCTGGTATTGGTCCAACATAATAAATTTATTGATTATTTTATTTACATATTGTTTTTATTTGTCTCCTTTTTGGCGTTATTGGTTAGGTCATTTGTATGTTTATAGGAACATGGGTGTATGAGTTTTCGTTTTTTGATGATATTCAGTGTGCATTCGTGTTATTTTATGCTTTTATTTTCGACCATGGAAGCATTGCCTGGAAAAATATCATAAAAAGGTCGAGTGCAAAATAAACACGATATCCTCATCTGTTTTAAGGATACCTACTCTCTGTATATTTTTTTCTTTACTACCGTTCCAGGAGGTCGGTTATGTTTACAAAAGTGAGACAAAAAAATATATAATATATATATTCTCGAAAAGAATTGCCTGGTAAATGAACTTTTAGCGCATACAGAAACAAAGAATCATTACATTTTCTTATATGTATAGTCAAAATTGTAACACAACTTAATAACTAACCAAAAGAAAATAATAGGTACCAATTTTATCGATATAATTCAGTATATTATTATTATTATTATGTATATTTACACGTTGTATCAAATTATTATTTAATCGATAAGCTATACAATTTTAAGTATTAACTATAAAATACATTTTATATTAAATATTTTAAATAGTTCAAAGTATGTCATTGTTTTTTTATTGTTCAATTAATATTGTTAATATTATAAAAATATACAAAACATGCAAGGGTGGTATTCTTAATTAATTTTTTTTTATTTTATATCGTGGCTCTTTGAAAATATCAACTCCATTTTTAACCTTAAAAATATATTATAATTTTATTTAAATTTTAATAAAACAAAATAAAAATGATTTTGCTAGACCTCTATAAATTATGAACTTTTACCTCAAACTATAAGAACATAATGAATAATGATATATTTATATTTATACATATTATATTATACTTACGTAAATGAAGATAAAAGTTTTATCGCCTCGATTTCACCAATAGAATACCAAGCTAATCATCACGGACTAAATCATTTGAAAAGTTTTGGGTGAAAAAATTATACAAAGGTGTGCCTTTGATAATAAGGAAGATAAAACTCTTTGGCGTGTGTATAACATACATAATATGTAAATATTATTTTAGTTTCAATATCCGCTTAAAATTCTGGTGAAACAATCGAAATAGAAAATACATTTTATCTATACACCAACGTTGCGTTGTATTTTATATTATTATGATAGTTATAAAATACATTTTTATTCATTATATCATGTCACATAATTTCATTTCATTTTGTTTTTGTTTTTATTTATTTTTTATTTTGTTTTGTTTCCACGGGTAAAATAAAAACTCGAGTTTAAGTGCCCGTAATGTATTATACGTATTATACGTGTATGTTGTATGCAGTCACTTGTAGCGGATTAATTAGTAATCCTCGAAGTATATAGATAGCGAAATATACTCGCCTGAGATGAAAGAGGAAGCTCTTTGAACTCCGTTTTTTTTACCGGCGAATTAGTAGCTCTTATTGGGTCAAAGAATCGCGTGCGGTGCCATGCTGTACCGACCGGAAGAGTCTTATTATATTTACTTACGACCATATGCAGCCCACACATGCATTATATAATATTTAATCAAGTGACGACGAGTGGAGATCGCTATCAGACCGATCATAAACAGTCAAAGGAATGACCTCTGATGAAAGGTGTCGTGCAATATGCTTTTTACATGCACTAATAATATTGAGCATTCTATGAATATTTAACACAGTCATAATATGTTCAAAGCAAACAAAACGGACCAATGTCCAGATGATGATAATATGATATATTATATTGATAAAAAAAATTATAATGACAATTATATTGTTTTATAACATTTTAATATCACGATTATACATCTGCAATAGTGATAACACAGTAATAGATAATTACATAAAAAAAGATGAGATATATATAGGATAATTCACTGACTCTTTTTTAAATAAAAAATAATGCAGTTATTCAAAATCTTATTTTTTTAGTTCTTAAGTATAATATAATATGTAAATACCATATTTCAAATTCTTCAATTTTTTTTCTAACAAATAAGAATTGTATGGAAATAAAAACTTCTGTATTTAAAATAAGAACTCTTTCTATTGTTAATTACTTGCAGGGTAATTTTTTTTTGAAAATTTTGATGTATCGAAATCAAAATTCAAATGCGAAGTTCTTGTATTATTTAACTTTATGGATAATAAGAATAATACATCTGTGGTAATGAGCTTAGAAGATATATAGGAAATATGGAAATTTTAAAATGTTAGTAATTTATATTATTAATATTTATCGACATCATAAATGTTAAAAATGGACCAAGTATAATAAATACTAGGTTTTATATTAAATCTACATAATCTATACTATATCTTATATTTTTTTGAAACCATTTTTAAAGACTTTAACTTTAATATAAACATTTTAAAAATTGAAAAACTACCCAATACAATTTTGAAATAGATCTATCGACATGTTTAAAAAATTATCTATTAAATAATTTACATAATTTACTAAAAAAAAATAGTTCTAATTTGAAAAAAACAGATTCTTGTTACAATTATTACAATTTAAATAAATTTATTATTAAATGAAACGGTGGGGATAAGCATACTTGGTGAATCGCTCTATACACGTATGGAGAGTAAAAGGAAGTATGAGAAACGAGCGAGCGGTTCCCCGGACGTCATTAAGCCCGACGCTTTCTAAGAGGGCTCGCGGTGACGATGGACCGCGACGACGATGAACTTACATGAATGAATTGTCCCTCGGGAAATCACGACCCTTCAACAGTCGCACTCCGAGAAATATTGTGACACTATTAGAATAAAAAAAACCCGAATAACCCTATGCCAGTGTGCCTTCCCAGTCAACCAATGTCACCGCAACAGTTATATTAACCCGATTAATAGTACACACATGGATGTATGTAATATATATATAAGACTGTGATTTCTTCTCTTATCTATTAAATATAGTAATAAAATGTCACTTCAAGTTCTGATACACTAACTTGTTTTCCAAAACATCATAACTATTATATAGTTATTGATGTCTGTTACAAATTTCCTACTGTTGTTTTCTTTTTCATACATTATGCATACTCATTTCTTATAACAATTTTAACTTTTTCATTAGTCTGTTAGGTTCAACTGAAATATATTATCTGTTATTATAAATTAGGTTTCTGCCTGTTTTATTAATAAATTATTATTATATAATTCAAGATTATTTTTTACCGACCGATGTGGTCTGGGTTTTTGAAACATAAATATATCTTTTTATATATAGTTTTTAGTAAATCTAATTTGTTATTATTTAATCTATCCGGCGTTTCTTTGGCAGCATTTTGATGAAAATAATATTCAACTCGGGTAACATTGAGCTAAAAATTAGTATTCCAATTTAGTATATTAACAAAAGTAATAGCTGTTAAAAATAGCTATGATAAAAAGTATTACTTTAAGTAGGCAGATATAAGTACAACTACTTACATCAAATGTATAAAACAAAGTACAAAAACCTATAAAAATATTTTTATTATACCTTCATATAAAGTAGATACAAAAACGTACCTACAAAAAAAAATACCTAAACACAATCAGTATCTTTCTATAGAATAAATTTCTTTATAGGTAGGTACTGTATTAATTGATATTCGCTAAAATTTGTTTACGAACACTGATAATAATAATGGAAGATTATGATTGCAGAATATGAGCATTATTAATATATTATTCTTGTTCTTCGATAGGCATATGTAACGATAATACGTACCTATATGTGATGAGAAAAAATTAGAAATATTTTATCTCGAATCGTTCACTTTAAATTATAATAAATTATACTGTCAAATATCTTCAACAAAAATATTGGTTATCGTATTTTATAGACATTTTTTTCTTATCCACCTAATACATCAAAGAAAATGCGTATAACGTTTCGGTTCTTCGATATTTTAGTATTATGGACATTTAATTATATCTTAACTTCTCACTTGTAATAAATAAAAACAACTATTGAAATTTATTCCTTAAAACACGATTGTCGTAGCTTATATTTGTGTATCCGTCCCTATTCACTTTCTACCTATGTCCTATATTATGGTTTTAGACCAGGGATGACTTAATTCCGCGAGCCTTACAATATAATGAAAAACATCTTAAAGCCAAGAACAGAAAATAATAATATCAAAAACACTATATTGTTTCTGTACACTTTTACTGTAACGTATAAATATTATACTTTTTCGAACACAAATGTTTTTATATTCATAAAAAAAATATATATATATGTATGAGTAAAAAATATATACTGCGTCTTACAATGAGACCCGAGCCGTAGTTTATAGTCACCTCTGAATTTTGACTATATTCTATTTATGATATGTAAATTATACGAACATCATGAGACCGTTAAAATTAATGAAAAAAGCTACCCTATTTTTGTTTTATTGTATTTATTTTACTGTAACCTCTATTTTTTCGCTTATCGATTATTTTTTTTCGATTTAATAATAATGTAAATATTATTATTGTGTTATTTTTTATCTCGTGTTGAAATTTTTTTCTCGTTTATTACTAAGAAAATACCTAAGTTTATAGTGTGTATGGAACTTTATTGTTTAGAATGTTTAGATTATCATCGCAGTAGACATTGTTGGTGTAATTAGTTAAATGGTGTAATGAATAATATTAACCAATACACAATAGTCACTTAATTTTAAATTTTGGGTACCTATAGATTTTACAGACGATTCATCACATCATGCACATCCTACGAGTAATGACTTATTACGAGAGTTGGAAACCAATATTTTGCAGTTTGGTAAAATTCATCAAAATAATTGAATTATAAATAATTGTATTTTACTGCAAGTTCAATAATTTGTCGATTCTAATTTGATTTTAAATCATGAATGAATGTATAACAACAATACAATTGCAAAAATTGAATTACCTACCTATAGTAGATAACGATGTTAATAATCTTAAAACGATTATTGTTCTTTTAAATTAAGCTATCATAAAAAGAACCTTAATTTTTTTATGACTGTAAAGTGTATATATTATGAAATAAATGGAAATATAAACTAGAAGTTATAAAGTATTAAAATATCATAATTTTTTTCTAAGCTATTGTAAAAATCCATTTCTATGAGTAAAAATAACGTCTCTACTTCATAGAATACGATGACAATCTCTTTTCAATTTATAATAAGAATATTCTCATTCAACACACTTCCAAAATCGCTTAACTCCAATAGTTCGTGCGTATAGTTTGGCCAATTTATTTTTTTATTACGTCAATACAAAATAATATCATAAATCTAAAGATGATTGAAAATGTTGTTCAAACATCAAAAAAGTATGATTTATTATATTATTATATTCACTGCAATGGTTATTATAATTTTATTTTGCTTATTATTGGCTTATTTGCGATTTAAAAGAAGTTTCGAAGCTACGAATTCCAATAATCTTTAATTAAATCTGAAAATTTAATTAGTAGAATTCGTGTGACTTTTCATGTTTCAATAAAAGCCTTCTTATGATTTAGTCAAGTAACCGACCAAAGGCACGTTTTATGTGCTATCGGAAACCGTGCGTGTCATTGAATTAAATATTTCTTTTCATATAGTTCAATAAACTATATTAAAAATAATTTAATTTATTTTAATTGTTAAACATTGTCTGTGAAAAATTTCAATATAAATGAATTATGGATTATATTTGATTTTCAATTGCACTAGAGATATTTGTTTTACAATATGGTTTATTTTTTTTGTAAAATTCTGATTTATCATTTGCTCGAAATTTAAAAAAAAATACACACACACACAATATAAATATACATTTAACATTTAATTATTTTTTATCCTAAATAGTGAAAATAGCATAACTTTTTAACTTAAAATGGACGGAACAAGGTTTTGAAAATAATACTGGGTCAAATATGTATAATATTAGTGTATTTAATGTATTTAATTGGATACCTTTAAATTAATGATTCCTAAAAAGTATCAAATCCGAAGATAATAGCTAATTACTTAATCTATATACTTCTTACGGTCTATTTAATATATTATTTAAAAGATATTTTTAGATTAGAATCTCGATGAATTAAAAACTATAAATTTGAAATGCTTATCGTAGTATTATATTATATCAATAAGTCCTCGTTTAACAGTTTATAATATGTGATTTTTTTATGCGCCAGTGCTCTATTTTTTCTAAAAATGTAGTATGTTAAATTATATTTAGCACAAGTGCAGTTGTTCAACAATAACGACAACGAAAATAAAAACGTTGATATATTGTTTTTATAATATTTCAGCGTGAGAATATAAAATCTTATAATGATATTATATGAATTGCTGACGTTGAAATTCATCGCGAATTCCTCACAGTCGTCGATATTATATTAATTCCGTACGGCGCCTCTGCAAAAACTTGTAAACTCGTGACATTTTGACACGCTACACGGGGGTGTTCGGTTTACCTTTGGTTCAAACCTGCGGGCTACAGTTCATAATCAACAATATTCACACGGCCATAAAATACGTCAAACGCTTTCATGCAGTCATAAACGCGTATAATATCATTTTCGCTAACTCGATCAAATCCTACCACTATCTGAAATCGTTTCTTGAGAGACGTTCATGGCGTTCCAAGTATAAGTATAAAATATAACTAACATTACGCATACCGTAATGCAATTTGTTGTTAACATATAATATACGTTTTAATAGATTGACGGACATTAGGTCCATCAATGAATAAAATCCAACCATAATTTTGTCCAATAAGAAAATTTAATTTAATTCAAATGTTAACCGGTCCAATATAGACTTTTCGCTAAACATTTCAAGTTCATTATACGGACCATTGCAGCAAGAGGGGGGTGAAGGACAATATTTAATTTTTTTAATTTGAATGGTTTTTTTTACAAAACTATACGTTTTGAGTTAGCAAAGTGATTTTGTTGGGATACGTAAATTTATTACAGTTTCATGAAAAAAACAACCCGAAACCATTTTTATATGATTCTGTTTTCCGTTCGATTGAATACGAACACAATTGATATTGAAACATATTTTAGCATATTATTATATTTCCTGAAATAATATGCATGTGAAGTAAAGAAAGACTACTCCAGCGAATAGTCTGGAATAAGACATTTTTAAATTTAATATACTATTATTTTAAATATGTTGAACTTTTATCGTTGTTTTAAACGGCAAGTTACAGAGAAAAGTTAATAAATATTCTAGTATTTTTCATCATTCCTATTTCCTAATACTACAAAACATAATATGAGTAGGTATTTAATGTTTTCTCTCGGTACAAATTTTTTTTTTTTTTTGTTATACAACTTTCAACTTGTTAATGGTAAAAAAATTAATTATTTGTATAAAAATATTTTTTTCAAATGGTAATAGATATTTATGTATAAAAGAAGTAAATTAGTTCTACGAAACATGTTTTTATTTAAAACGTATATTATATCAAAATCTTTCCGACAACATTAAATAATAGAACTCGAAATTTTTAAGTTTTCCGAAATATTACTTAAAAATGTGTAGAAGTTAAAAACTTAGACATTCCGCTAACTCAAAAATATCTAAAAACTTTGCATTTATTCATTCGTTAACCGCGAGTAACAATTTATACCAGAAGTGAGGTGCATAGTTTACACCGAATAACCTCAGATACTACAGCCATGTGTAAACTATGTATATACTTTATAATATGCCTTGTGTGTATTACAACAAACGTGCGCATACTCGATTTTGAGACGTGGTTAGAATATATTAATGTTTAGTCTTTATCACTTTAATGGTTGGAATACTTTATACGATAAGTATTATTTTGGACTTAAGAGTCTACGAACTTTTCTCAAAGGTGTACACTAACAATAGTTGATAAATCTTGTATAAATTATAAATGTTCCAGATCCTAAAACTATTAGTTTTTGGACATGATGTTATTATAATATGTCGAATTGAGTCAATAAACGAAACGCTGGAAAAAAAATAAAATTTTTTTAGAACTTAAATAATAAAACTTGCATAGAATTAAATAGATTTGAAAATTCTACCAAAACTCATCCTGAAATACATTTTATGCATATTGTATTTAGGTTCTGTTTATATAATATTAGTAAGTATTATAATTATTTACTTTTTCTTCTTATGTTGTTTCTTGTGGAAGTATGTAATTGTATTCAGAAATTCTTATTGCCAGTCGATTTCTTCCAACCTATGCAGACTTTAGCAGTCCAAGATATCAACTTTACATCTGACTTTCCTCTTTTGGGGTTGACTTAAGTACTAAAAATGGCAGGATGTACTGTAAGTTGTGTATATAATATGCATGTGCGGTGTAGGCGCCACTCAGATTTTTATGGAGTATTATGGTCTATGGATCCCAAGCGAGCCACACATCGTATTTCACATATTATTACACTGCGTAAAAACGTGTCGCTTTGGTATAATTTTCCACAAAAACCACTTTTATAACCCCCGTGCGTAGAGACTATTCCATTTTCACTCTCGACGCGAATCGATAATACCAGTGCGGTCGCTATTTATACCATATGGCTTTCGAAAAAAGTATAGAGGATTTCAAATCGGTGGTTTAAGACGTTGTCGCATTGTGTTTAAGGCGTTTTTTTAAAAACATCAAAACTGATTGAAACCCCAAGACAATCTACGATTTGTACAAAACGTTAATGGCAATAGAATAATATGATCCAGTTATTATATGTTACTGAAAATAAAATATCATACATGAATTAAACTCATTACACGGAGTTCTTACTAATTATTAAGTATTCTTACTGATTTTGTTTTGTTTTGTTTTTTTTTTTTAATCTTCAAGTTACGACGTAAATTTTATTTTTTGGTTAGAATGAGTTAACTTTAAAACTCGTGAGAAATGAATAAATTGTAACATAAAAAAAAAATAATGCCATGGAATAATAATGATTGGACGTGATGCGCAACATCCGTACAAGTTATATAGAACGTAGTGTCAAATTTAAACATCCGACTACCTCCGTATATATACAATGCTGTATGACTATATAATATACATAATATGTAACGCCTAACTCTATTCAATCAGACAATCAAATTGAAAACGATTTTTTTGTCAACACGACATTATTTCCATTATTCTCGACCGAATCGGGCGAATTAAATCGAATAATAAACCACACGCACTACCTGGCAACGAGTATAAAGTTTTTGTTTATTTTTACACGTATAATGCATAAACTATATAATATATATATACACACATATATTAAATTGTATATGTGCGTTATTTGTAAAATAACATTTAATTAATTAACTATGTGCTCACCATCGTCATACGATACAACAGTCATGTATCCGATTTACAGTCCTACAGTTATTATAATAATACAAATGAAAATTTAGATATATCTCAACTCATTTACCTACAATCACTACCTACCATAGGATACAATTTAAAGTTAAGCTTTATAGCCTATACAATCGCATAATATATACGTGCATTATTATTGTGAGAGGATATGACTATCCTCTTCTATACGTGTTCTTGATATGCTATAAACATATAGTTCAAGAATTAATAATTCTTAGAAACTTAGTATTTCTTAACATAATATACATTTTATTTTTTAAAGAGAAATTAAAATAATTTATTTCTAAATTTTTAATTATTAAAATATATAGGTACGACTTTTATAAATTTCCCGTAAATGGCGATTTGATAACGAAAATGCATCAAATAATAATTTATTAGTTATTACCATTATAGCTATTACACGTTTCAATCATTTTTTTTATTATTATTTATTTAACGTGGTATCCAAAACGAGTTGTAATACGTGAGAATATAGTTTTTTTTTGGAAGGGGAAATAAATTAAGAGTTGGGAGTTTAGCACTTGTCTGAATCATTATTATTACTGTTATTGTTATAGTATTAAATAATTTTTATTTGACATACGAACGAGCGAGCGCACATTTTTAACGACATGATTAAAATGAAAAATAAATAGGCGTCATTAAACTGTTCACATTTTCATCTGCAGTTACACATACATATTAAACGTGATCATATCATATACTTTTATTACACATCGCATTATAATATTCATACTATCCGTAAGTATATATATTGATGCGCACGATGCACAAAAAGCAACGCAAAGAATTTTCTTCGTTATATATTTTTTTTTTCAACGAATTCGGCGTTTGGGTAATATTAATGGAAATCGAGTTCCTACAAAAGTATTCCAAATAATAATGGATGACAGTACCGTGTCGCATTATATACCTAGCTGCGCCGTCGTCATCGTCTTCGAGAAGATATATATTATATACCTATACGTGTATATATTTCAATGCATATATTATTACGTGATTAATCATTTTTATTTTTAAAACTTTCTGATGGTTATAGAGAAAAATTATAATAATTTTAATGGATTTTACAAATCGATAAAACAGAAAAAACCGAGTTATTATTAAAAAAAAAAAAAACATTTTATTCTGAAGTATAAATAAAGTTTTATTATTTTATATGCACTAGTCGTCGTTCGATGTCTTTTTCATTTTTGATTTTCTTCGTTCTAAATCATATTATGTGCACAAAATATTCCTCGCCAATCCTTTTTATTTAATTCGTATGATAATAATATTGTATTTTGTTTGCTGCCCAAACGGAAAATGTGTACACAGTAATAATAAAAACCGATCATCCACAAAATTAAATTTGCGCAACAAAGTGTCGTTGTGCGTGTATGCTGTACCAGTTAAATTCCGTGTGTTTGATTATAAATATTGACTTGTTTGATTTAAAGCGTCTGATATAATATTTTTTTTTTTAATATTTTTAATCGTTTTATTACTTACTCGAGTACGATCACAGTTGCCCATGCTTGATATTAAATAGTCAAACGGAAATTTTATTAACGTTCTGCAGTTTGTTTTATCTTTATTTATAACGATTTAAAAATAATATCATACTACGTGTAAATAATATGTTTATCGTGAATGTTTATTCTATTTATTTCTTCGAATCCTATTCCAATACATCACTGTGACCCGACAGGGTGACAGCAGTACAAACATTTATCACGATTACCAATTACATAATATCATGGAAAATAAAAACATATTCTCCGTTTATGACTATAAAAATACTAATTATTTTTGGTTAACTCCGAAAAATCGAATCAATTCCTTCTTTTGTTTGTCATAACTCATAAGCGCAAATCAGTCAACAACGGATTGCTATGGAGAGTAGTAAGTTAATTAGTCCTTCAAAAAAAATGAAGATTTTACAAATTTTAATCATTAAAGCTTTGTAATTCATAAAAAGCCTAATAAGAGTTTGTTATGGACCCCAATTTACCCCTCTCTCACAATCAAGTATCAAATATATGAGTTATTATTCACGATCACTACAACAAGTCACTAAACAACAGAATACTATTAAGTAAGTTGCTGGAATTTTTTTTATTGTCTTATTAGTTGTTGCCAAACCATAAATTATAATGTATACTTAGTTATTAATCCATGGTTGTATAGTGTATAGTGTATAACTATATATTGGCGTGGTTAAAATATGCATTTTCATCACTTTTAACCCCTAAGGTAGTAGTTTTAATCATTCAACGTGTTAAGTGTAAATCAATATACGTAAGACTTTAAAAGTATGTATCCGAATTGTTCTTTTAAGTGTACTTTTTGAGTGCAACTTTTTTTACATTTCAATATCATCGTTATCAAGATTCAACAAAATAATTATTCATCATACTGTACGAAGTCAATATGAATGTACCTACATTGTGGATAAATTAATTACTTAACTAAATTATAAGAATTACTTAAAACTATTTTTTGTAACCCCGTACAAACATTCTATTTTAGAATTGTATTAGATAAAATAATGAATAATTAAATAGTTAAAATTTGTAGACTAAAAATAAATATTAAGCTATTGGTTAAATATTATAAAGATCAAATTATCTATACTATGAGTAAATATTTACTTGTATTATTCTTACTTATCAATAGGGCTCGGATGTTTATGTATTTTAAATTACTGTAATGCGCATATTAATTATAAATACATATTTATACACTAACAAATTACCAAATTTATATTATTATTATATTATATATTAAATTATAAAAAATCATTGGACAAAATTTCGACATCTCGAATTTTCTTATCCAAATTTAGTATTAAATATATGTATGAGACGATATTGTCTTCGATATATTGGACAGTGATAACGAAAAAGAAGTTAAAGACCCAAAAATAGAATCCTGCACCATAATAAGTAAAAAAGCGAGTAAGCGACACTCGCTTTAAAAAAATTGCGTAATTATATTGAAACCAATGAAGATAGATATAGAAGATTTATTAAATACCACTCTGTTATTTTATTATTTTTGGTCGAAAAGAGGACGTGGGCAAAAAGAGGAAGGTCCATTTGGGCGAAAGGAGAGTCTTTAAAAATATTATGTAGGTACTAGCTATGTACATTTTTTATTTCTATAATACAAACTACTAAATTAATTTAAACTAAAAAAAAAAAATTCTTAATAACTCAACATTTTTAGCAAGTCGAATCTCCCCCTCCAGTGAACTTCGAGTTACTGAGAGTACACTGTATTTTATTAGAGTAAATCTCAAATTTGTCTTTTGTGTATGATTATATTTTGACGATTACTTGTAATAACTGTAATAATGACTTACGCTAATATAGACCATAGCCTCTCTTGTATCATATTTGTTTTTTCGCCCATTATATATTTTATCACGAAGTTTTTAGTTTTACATTTTAATTATGATAAAAGTATGTAATTAAAAAGAAATATTTACACGTACAAAATAACCATATAATGTACTATTCCCCTTATACCTACACACCTATAATTAAACATTTTACGAAAACACAGTACTTTTAATTTAGTTAATACAATATACTTATTGCTTATAACAGATGTATTATTTTTGAGCGCATAATTGAAAATGTTATTAGTTTTGACTATTGTATGTATTATGTATGTGCCTAAGGTATTATGTTTAGTTACCGTTTTAGAATTGAAAACGCTCAGGGTTAAAATCATTGTTATTGGACGTGTCATCTAAAGCAAATTAAAATCAACTCTTACAATTTCCCACCTATATTCAACAACAACGTAACACTGTAGGAGTAGGTAGTTAGATATTAAATAGATACGTCACGTTCAAGTTCTATTTTATGCACGTCGATTTATTTTTATTTTGGTCTATGGAAAAACTAACTTTCCGAAAACAAATATTGACTTTTCGTGCGCGAACGACTTGAGAAACTACGCGGAAGGAAATATCATCAACCATCAACTTACTGTGTCCTCACCTTTTTTTATTTGATATATCTTATTCAATACAATTTTCCACTAGTTTCAATGATTCGGGTACCTATTGAAAACGTATTACCCTAAGCCCAAAGTGCAACAGTGTGTGAAAGACTTATAATCATATTTATATTGACCTTATAAAATAATTATATATATATATATATATACCTTTATACACGTATCTCTATTTATAAATTAATATAGTTACTGAAATATATAATTTATACTGCTATATTATGCTCTCTTCGAAAATATATATTTTTAATATTCCACCATAACTATAACAGATTATTATAGTTATATGTCAGTTCTAGGCTTACCAATTCGTAAATAAAGTAAAATATCAAGTCTTAAAATTATTGATATTTGAATACACAATTTTATTAAAAATTATTCATATGCTTATATTGGTGATTAAATTAGTGTTAAATGAAAAGTGATTCTTTAGAAAGTTAATCATATAATAAATAAATATAATAAAACGATTTAATTGTCTTTAGGACACTCTTACTAACAAGTATCGCGCAAACATTATATTCTACATCATAAATTAACAATGTGTAATTATTATAAAATAGCATTAATTTTAATTTTAATTTTTTTTAATTGATCAAAATACTCATCAATTATTTTTAAAAAATACATCAATCACTGGCGATGATGTTCCTATCATTTTTTTCATAAATAACACGTGCAATATTGCTCTTAAACAATAGATATGTAATATTTGTTTAATTATCATGTGCTGTATAGCGACAATTTTTATAAAAAAAAAAATATGATATATGATTTTCAAAAATCTTGTATTTATAGGATTATATTTATAACAATTGATATGCGTTTATTGGTTTATACTATATTCTTTGATTGTTACAGTAAATGTATATGGTAAAGTAAGGAATTATTCGAATCCTATTTTTATAGTTGTTCGAATAAAAATGTAATATAAATATTGAATTATTCAAATTTCTAATTTAAAAACACAATAATTTAAATAAAAAACAATATTGTGTTTAATTATTTTTCGACCAATTTTTTATTCAAATAAACCTGTTTGAAAAATTTATTATTAATAAGTTAATTATTCAAATAATATTTCATTTGAATAATTGTGTTTGAAAATCATTCGATTAATTATTGTTTATTCAAATTACTATTTTAATACATTTTTGATACAACTTTAGTACATTGATAATTTATAATCAATAAAAACCGCTATTGTCTGTGTTCTTATTAGTATTGCCGACGTATATGCCATCGTCCATGTCGTCGTCGTCGTCGGATTTCACGGGCCCATCTTTTTTGTTGGAGCCTCCCGGAAAGTTCGAGTTCTCTAACACAACGGGCGCGTGGATCGACTGTACAGCGGCCGGACATCCGGCGCCACATATCCGGTGGCTGATGGCCGATGGGACGCCGGTGCCGGACGTACCGTCGCTCCGGCAAGACATGTCAAATGGCACACTCGCACTGTTGCCGTTCCCGCCGGCAATGTACCGACAAGACGTGCACAGTTCCGTGTACCGATGTCTGGCCACCAATGATGTTGGAACCATCGTCAGTCGTGATGTGCACGTCAGAGCTGGTAAGTTATGATATCAGATTTGGTAAATTATTGGTTCACATTTCAAATTATTTTTCGGTATAATATATAGTAAAATAATATCATAGAAAAATAGTCTCTCAAAAGTATTAATTTTTTTATAATTAAATTTTATACCACCTCATTTAATCGAGAAAACCCGATTTAAAAACTTTAATAATATTAAAATTCAACGAGAAATACTATAATAATAATGCAAGCATGCTAGTATGATAACATAATCGAACGATGGGTATCCCTCTTCAAGTTATAGTTTTATTTTATAGATTTATTAATTTCGTTCGTTACATTTACATATTGCGGATGAAAAATGAAATAAATGACAAAAAAAAAGTAAATTGAAAACCTTTTATCGTTTTACACTCCAAAACACAGCTTTTAAAGATTTTTTTATGTACCTAGTATTAACGACTACATGCATTTACTTTATGAACTGAAGACTTTGCATCAAAAAACTTTTTTTGTTTGCTGTAAAAATATTAAAACATAGGCACGCGTGTCAATCACATTAAACGATTATTGTACTGAATACAAATTCGCAATGATTGCAATGCAAATGGATAGCGTAAACCTTTGATTCTTAGAATGATTCTGAATTTCCATTACATACAAATACCTACATTATCCAATTCCATAAATTAATATTATTGAAATTTCAAATATTATGGTTCTGTTATGGTAGTTTATACAAAAATAAATGTTAAGATTTTATGTCGAAACTCCCGTATAATAATTCAGGTTATAAAAAATGATATATACATTATATTAAATATACAATTATGAAAGGTAATTATAAATAACAATTATAGGTTTTAAAAATAAATTTAAGATTCAATTAAAATGTTACGTTTGAGATAAATTAGCATTTTTTATTAGATTTATTAATAATACCTTTAAAAAAAGTAATTATAATTAAAAAAACTAATACGATGCGGCTTAAGGGGGTGGCTCTTTAAAAGATCGCTCTACTACCACCACCATTTTCTTGTATACATCAATGGACCCTATTGTTATATAATTTATCATCTGTTTATCTTATCACATGTATGTATATCAAAATCGAACATAATATTATATTAATATACAAGTATGAAACCAATAAACCAATGCGATTTCTTTAGTACGTACAATCCATATTTCAGTATAATTGTACAAGCGAACTGTTTTACACATGCATAATATTATATTAACTGTAGCGTATCTAAATGTCCCCAAAGTTTATACTTCAGATTACCTACTGCAGTAAACATATGCCCTACATGCAAATTTATTCAAACGCGAACAATTCACAAATCATCAATGTGAATATTAATGCTATGTGACAAGTCAAATTTAATATTTGACTGCCGTCACACCATCATACTATTATAAAATAATATATGTCTAAATAAAATAGTTGGATAGTTACTATAGTATTATTAATGTTACTGTCGTATGAGCATAGTTGATGTCTAATGCTGTGACACTCCGTCATAGTTTTAATAGGTAGCAATTTTATTGGAGTTGTTTTTATAAACAAAATTATTGAACACGTGATAAACCTTTTCACTGATATTTTAAAAGCATAATATTACATTTCAGGTCGATATTTTACGTATTATGATTTATATAGTATTATTAAAATAAATTTACAATAGATAAACCTCAATAATTCCAAATGTATGTAATATAGTAATCAAGTACATTATTATTATTATTATTAGCAAAAGATATGCATTTATGTTTTATTAGCCAAGTCAATATCATAACGTAATATGAAATTTGAGAAGTTTTAATTTCAATTTGCTTATGTTTATACTGTGATTGTAGGTACACCATAATGTTCAATTTGTTTATTCATTAAATCACAACATAGTCTTATTAAGTATATTTGTATGAGTTTCTTAAATTACATTTATTAATTTTCCCACAACACATGCTTGAAGTGGGCACCATCAAATTCCGTTTTCAAATGTTAGTTATATAATAAAACGTATACAAAACAAATCACTTAATATATATATTTATATTTATCTCAAACTTTAATCATTAATATTTGATTATGAAAATATTAGCACTTGGAAAACATCAACGTTTTTCCAATAAAATAATATTTCCTAACAGGATTTCAGCAGGATAAAATCAAATTTAGTGTACCTACCTTATTTATTATATTTTACAGTGTACGATTAATTTAAATTATAGATATTTTATAATATGTTATGTATGTAGTTAGTTCCTATGTACTAATATGTATGAGATCAAAAATGATGACGAAATAATTGTTTTGATAATGTAAGTTCATTATGATTTTAGTTGTGGCTCAAGATTACAGCCTCGAGGTTCGCGTGGTAAACGGAGGATCTGCCAAAGGATGCACAGCGGTATTGGAATGCGTAACGCCAACGTTCATGAAAGATTTAGTCAAGGTCGTATCGTGGCTTCAAGAACCAGGATTCTATATTTATCCATCTTTACAAGGAGGTTGGTGTTTAATAAGAAATAATTGTAAAAAGTAGAATTCAATTCAACCGAAATATTCGTGTTTTATTCGATGATATGTACATTATTTTGTACTATATTTTTATTTTTATTATTATTTGGTTAATTCATCGATGTATTGTCATCGAATTTTATACATAATATGTTACTATTGTTAGTTAGTAAATACTATAGAATGACAAAATGTTAACTTTTTTGTTATTATATGGATTACCAAAGTATCAATCAAACAATTAGTTCCAAAATAAAGCCATAAACATCACTATAGCATCTGGATGTTGTAAAATGTAATCAAAACGTAACAGACTTGATTTAGTCTTTTTATTATTATTAGGAGAACTTTTACTTGTAAATTAGTTAAACTCATATCTTTTAATGTATATATATTTTTATTCATAAAAAATAGTGTTTTTCTTTCAACATCTTCTAAAATAGTGTAAAGAGAATATTAGGTTTAGAAATTTATTTTACTCTTGGACATAAACGATTAACTAATTTTGATAATGTTTTATGTATAATTTGTAGATACTATAACGAATTCAGTATCTATGTTATTCGATTAGTTTTGTACATTATTATAATAATTATATCATTATTATCATCTATTATCTATTGTATAAAATTATATTTTTGTAATATTATTTTATCATAAATTAGTTTTAGGAAACAGCATTTAAGTAAATGCAGTTACCTGTATAAACATAATATAGGTATATTAACGTCACAATCAATAATTTGGACAATTTATCTGGACAGTGGACAGTTGACATGCGATATCATTTTACATAATTTATCAATGTAAATTATGTTAATTTACCACATTAACTGGGTATTCATTTATCATTAGATGGTATAATATACACAATATATTATAATATAATTTTGCAAACATATACGATTATCCTATGATTAAGTGATGTGCATATGTTTGTATAATATATATCTGAATACTCCGAGCCAGCTGTGCACTACAGTGATGCGTTCAGCTATATTAACGTCGATTTAAATAATTATATAAAATGTGTTTTTACAAAAAGAGCTGACAATTAGATAAATGTGTGCCAAAATATGAGGCAATAATTTGATTCTAAAAAATTTAAATCTAGTAACATTAGCTGTAATAATTACAACGTTTATATATTGGATATGTTTTTGTTGTGTTTATTACTTCTTATGTTATTTTGGTGATTATCAATCCTACTGAACTATTTCGATAGAAGAAACATACTGACCACCGACCAGTATATTTAATTTTATTACTTTAAGTACTGACCTATGTCTTCTGTTTATAATAATAATAGGTAATAAAATAATACTATTACATACTTATCGATTTTACCAATTCTTAAGTTTATAAAAAATTATAGATATCAGCTATATATTTTAGATTGTATATTAATAAATAAATAGTTAATTTATAACTTAAGTCATAATGCTCAATTTATTATTTTATAATATAATGATAAATTCGTTTAAAATTTAAAATTATTTTTATATTAGTATGATTGTCATAATAAATTGGTACACTTTTTAATTTTTTTAATGTATCTATATCTGCACAATTCACTACTTAATTTCATGCTCACTCACTACATTTCAAACGAATATAATATTATATTATATCACAATTAAAACTGTTGAATAAAATAAGTAACTAACTAGTATGAACAATAGCCGCCAGATTCGATACAAAATCACAGACTGTAATTTAAATACAATTTTATAAAAGTAAATAAAAATATAAAAATATATATACCTAGTGATATATATTATGATTTGTTTATTCAACGATCTGAAGTAAAATGTATGTAATTTTTTTATGGATTGTTACAGATTATATAGTTTAACCATTATTTATTTAATCGCATGTATTATATTTATTTATAAACAAAAATTAATATATATTTCTTTATAGTTGTCTGGTATACTGGAAATAGAATCTATCTTTGTTATTTAATATATACATATATCTTTATGTTCCATTTAATTTTTTAACCGTCTGGGCTTATTTATGTAAGAATAAACATATTAAACTGCTTTTACAGTATATAAATATATATTATATTGTAGTTAGTCGTCCAATAAAAGTTCAATGTTCATCATTTCATTTTTTAAATTTGAATTAATCTCTGTAAGTAAAATAAATTTAATTTTAACCGTTTAGAAATCAAAGTTCTGTTGATTGTGACAAAATATAAATCCACAGCGGCCCAATCAATATATTATAATATTCAATATGATATGCTCTTAATACATTATAGTAATAATTATTATTTATTTTTCATTTCAGACGGAAAATATCACGCAATGCACACTGGTGAACTATTGGTTCACAATCTCGAATCGAGCGATCAGTTCTCGTCATATACGTGTCAAATGATGCACACTTTGACCAGAAAATTGACGACCAGCACACCAGCCAACATAGCCGTTCACGGTAATATTATTATGACAGAAACGACGACGGTGTAAATCGAGTCTTCGTAGTTGTGCGAACAAGTTTCATTGCGCACAGCGATATAGGTGTACAAAAAATTGTACTTGATGGGAAATATGCCCGACGGCGAGACACATAAACCCTGTTTGCAGTAATTATTATTAGCACGTGACCCGAAAACCAAAATAATAACATTGTAACCCTTTTCTGGAAAATCTACGAATCCGGTAGGTGTAACCATAGCGACCGATTGCTGGTAGTACCCGAGATTACACGGATGGATGGACGTACAAAAGCATCGAACGTCCCAACACTAACCGCCGCCACCATCGCCGTCGTCCTGATATAGATAATGAGAAAGACGTTACTTGTCCTTACGTTTCATGCTTTAAAGACCATTTACTTAACCGGCCCTTCCTGTGCCCACAAGTGTCTCATCTTCCACACTCTAATTAAAAATAAATATTTGTATGCGTTCCAGAGGCCGCGGGAAATGAGATGGTCGAAATCGTCGCTCACAAGAGTTCGGTCCGCGTTGCCCAAGACGAAGGCGCCGTTCTCACGTGCATCACAACCGGATGTCCGCATCCTCATTTTAGGTAAAAAAAAGTCGTAGACGCCTAATCACGTATACTGAGTGATACGTATATTAAGTGATAAAATCAAAATTTGTCTACCATAGATAAATAAAAATATGAATTGCGTCAGCGATATGAATATCGAATGAAAGAGACAGACTATAACTTACCCTAATATCATTGAAAAAGTAACAACTGTTAAACCCAAATCTATATTAATATTTTTAAATTTTTATGATCCATAATTTAATAGTAATTTTTTTTTAAATTCATATCGAACTAGTTTACTTTGTCTTATAAGTTACTGAAAATATATTATATTATAGACATAAATAAAAAATACCTATAAAACCAAAAGTTATAAATAAGTTATTTAATAATAAAATCTACAATATATTGTTCTAAAATTATTCTTTTTTAAATTATATTTTAAGTCCTATAAGAGCTATTAACAATCTTTTATTACAATGTAAATGTATTTAATAATTTAACCGTACATTTTATTATTCACTTACGTATAGTCTTACACATTAGTTATACATATTCAAACACTAAACTTTTGAGCCAATAGACAGAATTATATTTTATTTGACAAAAACAATAATTTTAAAAATCAATAATTTGTTATTCATATAATATATTAACGATATAGATACCTATTTTTTCATCCGTTTGTTCGTTAATATTGCAAGTCAAACATAAAAAAAAATGAAATTAACGTTTAAATTTTAATAATTAGTAATTATTAACATAAAATAAAATATTAACTTATTTAGAAAAAATTGGATATTAATCGTTTATATAATATATTTATGATTGATAAAAAAACCATAGTTATTGTATTGAGACCTATGCATGTTTTTACTGTTAAAGGACAATCTAAATATATTATATATTTATACTATGCCTAGTATACTACCTACACTGACCTAAGTATCTATTTTTTCCTTTCCATCAGATGGTATCACGTACTGGACGAGAACGAACCGACACTGTTAGAAACGGGCTCGGGAACTAGGGTTCTTGGTCAGGTACTCTCAATAGAAGCGGTCAGACCAGAAGACGCGGGTACTTATAGATGTTCAGCCAACAATGATGCCGGCCAGACTAGCGCGGACACAAGACTGGACGTAGTCGTTCCACTTCAAGTACAAGTAAGACATTGTTAATATGCAGGATCTTAATCTATAAACCACGTACTGAACATATGGAATTAAAATATGAGGTTCAACTAAACCTTCAAAATTTTAATTAATCTTTGGATACATTAGACGCTTAAATTTGTCTCCACTCCATAAATATAACAAATAACAATATTCATATTTTTATATAATCCTCAAAATGCAAACACTAAATCAGTTTACAAAAGCATTGCTTTTCAATTAATCGAAGAATTCAAAACCTCCAAAACCCGCTAATTAAACTTATTTTTCTCTTGTACTAACTCTTATAAACTGATGACTAAAAATATATTAACCTAGGGACTTACTTTAGTCTTGTCTAATACACCTATCAGTTGTTGATATTACTGGATATAGCACCCATCTTTTATTCTGTTAATGTAAATTCTTTGTCTCTAAAATTACTAATTATACATAAACTTGTACAGATTGAAATTTGTAATTACTTTTTAAATAAAAACAAAGTTAGAAATATTAGAAAAAAACAACAAATTTAATTATCTATTAATTGCTTTGGCATTAGATATGACGATTCTAAATTACAGAAAGAATAATTTATTATTGTTCGCCATTAAAATAAATAATAATAATAATAATAATAATAATAATACGCATATTATTTGAGAAAAACTAAAAAAATTATCATTTTTTATCAATACTATATTTTGTACGTGTTTTACAAATAATATTCTTTGTAAAAACTATAATAATCTCGTTTGTCACGCTAAAATGGTATTGAATGTCCATTTGTTAGGATGACAGCGAGTTTATTCATGTGGAATAATATTTGTTTAATTACTGCCGATAAACTTTTGTCCATAATATTAAACAATTGTGGTTTTTTTTATAAACAAATATATTATTTTATAATATAGTATTATAGTTTACGTCGATCTCTCGACATAATGACAAGTATAAAACTGTACGTATGATTTATGTCATTGGATGTAATTCTCGTACACTGTCATTAACATAACGTTTCGAATAGTGAACCACGCAATTATAATGTATTGTGGCAATATTAGCTTGCCAATAGTTATTGTATAATTATTAATTATTATTATTTTCAATAACGTCATAAAATAAAAATAGAGTAATCTACCATGGAATGAAATGGTCATTTCCATAATTTCGAAATGATGACGTGTTTAATTCAATAGGACCAACTCTTGAAAGTTAAAATCCGTGCAACTGTACACAATTTTTAACGTTATGATATAATATAATTCACTAAGCGCTAAATTGTCATTATTCGTTTTAGCATAATCCTAACAGAATTAATAAAATCTATTTTTCTTTGAAATACAAAATTGACGTATAAACATTGAATAGATACATTGTAACAATAAATAAGACAAAACAATTTTCAAATAAATATGGCATTTCAATTATAAAATTCATACCGAATTACTTACGTAATTTTATAGTCTATAATAAATGATATATTATTGATAACGAACAGTAAAAATAGAATTTTCTAGTAAGATAACAATATTTAAGTATAAATTAATTTATTGGAAATGTAAAAAGCTTAAAGCTAACTTATGACTAAGTGAAATGATAATACTGAAAATAATTAATCAAAATTACCAGTACGCAAACCGTCATTCTTTTGTATTATTCTACGAAAATGAATTCCCTTGATAATTCTTTGTAAAACTACTTTTTTAATTTAATATAATAAATGTTATTTAGATTTAAATACTTGAATAGTACATTATACACATTATATAGTATTAAAAAAAAAAATGTCTTCGGTTTTCTTTTACGAACAATTATTTGTGTCTGTTGAAATATTAATAATGCTAAGTACACAAATGATGAACCCTGTAAAAATTGTATTTATCATGAAATCAATACTTTTAAAACAATAAACATTTTATTCAAATACTATTTTATTCTAAGTTTAAAATATACAAGTCATATGGTCCATTAAATACAGTAAATTTACTTTTTATTTCAGAATATTTATCATGTTGATGATATTTGATTCGATATTAATTATTAAATATTTTATTATTTATAGTCTCCAAAAATGAAGGTTTTTACTTTTTATCTGTTTACATTTATCTATAATTGAATATAGTATTTAAATCAGCGTTATCGTCTGAAATCTAAGTAATTAAAGAAAAAGTTATGAGTATATTTAAAAAACTTTATTATAAAACGTGTTATATTGAAAAATAAAACTTTAAGTTCATTTTTTAATAACAAACAAGTAATGAAAATGAATTGTAAAGATGATTTTAAATTAAATTTGAGAAAACGTGGGCAAGCCTCCTGTTGGAGACAGAAAGAAGAATGGGTTTTTAAACGATTTTCGAGCACGCCGGCTTAATAATGTCACTATAAGTAATAACATTTTGTAATCTAACTTTTTTACTCCGTTTTTAATTTATAATATTATTTGGATTTATGTTAAAACTCTTTTCTTCTAAATTTAAATAAAACAATTTTTAATTTCGTGTGAAAATGTTAATGCGTAAACAAAATAACGTAGGTAATATTTATTTTTTTTATTTTATACCACGTTCCTACATAATGCAAATATTACATATTTATTAATTATGATATACAATATATAATTAAATTCGATACTTGTTATTATAATTGACGTAATAAGTGCATAAATCCGATAATCGATTGTACTCAATTTCAATTGAATTCTATATACCTTTGTCTATATTCTGTACATGATAGAGGACCACGAATTGCTACAATTTTTTAGAAAAAGATTTTCTGATAGATACGCTTATATAGTATTAAATGTATACACGTCATGAGTAGTTAAACACGGAGTCAACGAGCTAAATAGTAAATATTTGATCATATGTGTTATATTAAAACGATTTTTTATTTAACCACTATTATATGCAGCATAATATGTAAGTTATACGCGCGGAGTAAAATATCGACTACTTTACGCGTTCGTTCGAAAAACTGAATAACGTAGTTATCTGTTTCCGGTAATGGTGTAATTACGATTGGGGGATTTTTTAGTCGTATTCCCTATGATTTTTTTTTAAGACGCGCTCTACGTTTATGTTATTATTTAACTCAAATATAGGTATAGTATATTATTTATCAAAATACCGTACCTATATAAATAGAAAAATTAAAAACCCCAGATATAACTATTAATGGCTAATATATAATTTTACTTTGTAACAAACACCGATATTTCACGTATAATATACTATATTGTATTGAGGTAGGTACTAAAATAAACCATTGAACGCCGAGCGGTCAAATATTTTATCACGATGCGACGACTCACATTAACAATGTCATATAATGTATAACTTCCTATATAAACTGTGTGCAAATATTTAAATGTCATATAATATATATATAATTATTTGCTTCCATGTATGCATATATCATGTATATACAACTTATATTATACCATTGATTATAAATATATAAAATATATATTATTTATAATCAATGATTATACACATGATAATAATGCATGGTTGTATTGAAAAATATTTATGATACACAAAAAACATGTTGGGGAATAATACGTAAAAATGAACAAAATTTCCATCTCTTCCCCTCCCTTACCGCCAAAAAAAAAACATCATCAAATAGAAAAGAACTGTTATCTACAAATAAATCATAGATAAAAATTGGTGGTTATATACCATAGATATTTAATGAAATTTCAATGTCTCCACGCTTGTAGAAACAAAATATATATGAGTATAACCCCCAATTTAAGTCGTAATGGAAAACATACTCGCGCAATAATAGAAGTGGTAAATACCTACCTTTAACTTAACATTCATGAAATTTGATGATCATAATATTATACGTGTTTCGAAAAGTCGGAACGTCTCTAAGTCGGAAATCGTTAAAAACAATACGCGGCACAATAACGAAATGAAATTGATACGACGCGGTGCCGTCTATATGAAGCGGCCGGAATAGAATAGCTTAAACGGGTCGTTTAAAACGACGACCTACAGGGGATGGCGCGGTAGTACGTTAATTGTTATTGTATATAGTTAGCAAATTACTGTAAAACTAACCCTCTCGTCTGTGAAATTTGTCGGACCGGAAGTAGTAGTTGTCGTAGTAGTGTGTATAGAGTACGTTTTAGTGCAGTGTTATATATATAAATAGTTTCTCTGGTACAGTGGGCGGGGTAAAGGGTCACAGCTTTTAAGTGTATTGGTAATGGGGAGGATGGAGAAAATAAACAGTTCCCAACGACGTCGACGTAAACCCCCTCCACTACACTTTTACGGGGTCATTTAACTTCCGGTCCCAGGAAAACGTGTTAAACCGACATCTGATGTTAATTAAGTTCGAAATTCGGCATCGCGGGCTCTCTCGTCACAATATAATATTATTATTACTACTATTACTTCAACAACTACTACTATTATTATTATTATTAAAGCTGTCGCCGCAGTCGTCGTCATCGTCGTAACAGTCATCCACCTCCGCCTCCACAGCCGATCGTCATGGAAACGCTTTTGTTCCTATGAAAATTATTGCATGTGCTCTCGTTGTCAGCGGCGATTGCGGCCGCGTGTAATCCGCGGGGACACAATAATAATTCCAATTCGGTCCGAATACATTAAATACCCTCTGCTCATCAGTATATACTCTGTGCAATATATTTGCATGAGTTGTACATTATACGGCGCGCGCCACCGACCACGATCTCGGAAAATATAAAGAATTTCCAAACGTTTAATAACATGTTATATAAATTTATTATTATCTAATATTTTTCTATTCTTGTTTCATAAAAATTGTCGTACTAAGATTACGATTTGTTATTTGTCAAAAAAGCTTCAACCTATTTAATAATCACCCACGGGATGTAGTCGATTCACGATATAAAAACCATCGCCCTGTATGTACGTCAATATGTTGGGTACTTTTGGGCCTTCGTCCCGTTCGCATCTAAAGAATATGTTCGCGCATGCACGCGCGTGTGATTTTAATAGAAATAAAATACATAAAGTATATCTATAACTATGTATATATAATATATATGCAAACGTCAAATCCTTTTGTTGTTCGACGACCCCAACATTTAGACGAAACGCATGGTGTATATAATATATATACACCCCTGTACAGTCGATTATATGTATTTACACGTGTTCGCGGTATCTATATAATATTAAGCGTGTGCCTCGTTTTACAATTATCGCGCACGAATTACTGTGGTGTACATATATAAGACGTGGTGGTGACGGGTGAATGGTACTCGTTGAATTTTCGTTTTCGAATTTCAAGAAAGTTTCGCGCTGTAAACGCTGCTTTTATACAAAACGAATTATAGTACCGTGTTTACCGCCTAGCAGACACATTTTTTACGGGTCAAAATGGCGTAATTATATAATATAGTTTTTATATTTGTATTATTATATAATGATTAAAACAATATATATATATATATTTTTCCGTTCTATTACTTGTTAGTTCAAAGTTTGTGATACGAGTGATTATTAATAACAATGTCTTATAGCAAAGTACTTCATAGATTCCCTAGAAAAAAATAGTATAATATAGGTTCTATCGCATTTTTAACAGTCGTTTTTAAACATATTACCATTATATGATAACTATTTTAAATTTCAAACTACGTGATAGTGGAAAATTAATGTGCGATTTATTGTGAGAAATCAAAAGGTTGTTCAAGAAGAATCGATCTCCTTTGTAAAAATTTTGAAAGTGAACGTTTATACTTCCTTAACTTTATAACCAATTTTGATGATTATAAATAGGTACATCAATCAATTCATTAATTTTATAAAAAGGTCTAAATCTGAGTATAAAGTTAGGTTTACTGATTTCAAAAAATTCGGAATGCAGTGTTATTATTGAACAACTGTTTTTTCTTTACCTCCTGCGAATGGAATAGTGAAGCCGAAATCGTTTTCAACTTTCTATAAAGCTATCTTACAGATTAAAATTCAATGAGTTTCAAAAAAAAATTTGATTTTAAAAGAGAAATTTAATCAAGTTCTGATGCGAACGATTCTGGATTAAATATGTTTGTTTCAGATAAACACTCCAAATTAAAAATCAAGTTAAAAAATTTACTATAAACAATGTTTGGTTCAACGTATGAATGTGACGGTACTTCTTTAAAAATAAACTTTAAAATAAATAATTTGAGATCTTGATTCACAGATAATCATTTTAACGACTTAATAAAAATAAGTTCTACCAAATAACCTCGAACTATTAAGAAGTTCGTTACAACTAAAAAATGTTCACATTGAATCAAACTTAAATAAAAATTTGCATTTGCATTATGTGTTAAAAAAAGTTGTTAAAATATTGTTTCGGCCACAAAAAGTTTAGTGAGTTCAGTATAACGTTTTGAAAATCACGAATTTTGCACAGTCGACTAGAATGTACGTCCAATACACACTCTACTGTCCCTAAATATGTATTATATTATTGTATACGGCTTAGTTGATTTGGAAATAAACTCGTCTATTCATATAATCGCTAGCGTTTTGAAATATATTGACTGCAACGGGCAACGGCACCAGTGGTATTTTCAGTACTTTTAATGTTTATCTCGATATTATACGAAACAGAAATTTCATCCTCTGCAGTGGCTTTTTTATGGTTGTGTATGTATTGTATACTAATACATTGAATCGAATACTTTATTCTTATGAATCCCCCCCCCTCCCGGTCGTTCCAACCAGGCACTAAAGCTTTTGTAGTTTACATAATAATGGACAAAACACACTATACTCTGAACTATATACTTAGCTGTACTTACGATTTATGCTGCATCACTACTACTTTCTACTAAAATGTACTTCATCTTTCATTCTGTTCTCAAAAATATAATTTTAAATGTTAATTGTTTTCAGTTGGTTTGCTGTTATATAGTGTTTTTTTTCTAAGAGACACATAATTATAGTGCTCGATAACAACTTGTAAATACCTTAGTGGCTTAGTACAAGTTTTGTTAACTATTTTTATACGTTTAAAATTACCCCCCCCCCCTCTCCCACAGAGAATCTATACAACTACTAACTGTTATGTTATCTACTTCTAATCGCCATAAATATTATAAGAGAGTTGAAAACTTTCTAGAATTTTTAAGAGTATAAATTATTATGTTTTGTAAAAACTTAATTTATCTATATTTTCATTAAATTGTATACTTATATTATCTTTAAGTTTTTATCATTTGCCGTAGACCGTAGTATAACAAATAAGATTACTGAGTTTGGGAAAATGCATATATTTCTATCGATTTGTTCTAGTATGTAGTCGAAAACGATAAAAAAATAAAAAAACAATTTTAAAAAGAGCGCACACAAAAATATTTCACTGAATAAAAAAATTATAGCGACTTTTTAATAGCCATCCCAGAAATGACGATAAAAAAAACCAATTACGTAAAAGGGTAAAAAAAAAGAGGGATACCGTGAAGTTTCGTTTGAATTCCTATACTCGTATAATATCGAGTCACCAAAACACTACTAATACCATAATACCAATACTACCACTATCACAACTACAACTAATATAATACCACTACAACTATTATACAACTACAATAATACACACACACACACTACACTTATATTATATATGTATATATGTGTGTGTACCGTATATATATATATATATATACGACTACCGCCATCATAATACAGTATTGGGGTACGTCTGTTGGCATCTTTATGTATAGTTATATTCCTATACACGTGAAGCAATACCCTATGCCTATGTAATAGTATACATATATATAATATATAAACGAGAATGTATATAACTCGTATACTCCGGTCAAATATACGGCTCACCGGACCGCAAAACTGTATCTTTTTACGATTGCAATAGCGCTCTTTTTACGATCTGTTTGGGATACTTCACGACGCATTATGCGTGTCCCAGGAGTTATGTGTATATATATATACACACACACACAAGCGAGTACGTGTTTTTGTCCAAGCTCAATTCTAATTTCGACTTGCCGACCTACCATTACACCAACACCGAATTCCGTTTACTGTTATAATACCAATAATCCTAACACATCACGATATAATAATGTATATACGTACACGTATGGGGTGATCCGGTGATCCGTTTAAAGTAAGACACACATTGTTTCTATTATTTCAGAAAACGCTAACGTTTTCGAAAACATTTGTTTTATATAATATCTCTAAATTTTAACAAAATAACATTTTTCCAAGAAAAACAAATTTTTTTCTATTGATCATTATCGTTTTGTAACACCTTTACTTAATAAAAAATATACTTTTTTTTTAATATTTTGATCCAAAAAATTGAACTCTGGACAAATAAGTTATTAGTTGTTATAAGTAATTAAATGAATGCAGTAGTGGAGCACGTTTTGCTGGGGTTTTCTAATACTTTCCCGTAAAATTCCACTCATCAAAAACTTTTTGCATACAACTCATTTTGAACTATTCGTCCAAAATTTGATTTTAATACATAGAATTAAGTACTATTAAAAATATTTTAGGAATAAATTTAATGTTGAAATTATTAAAGCACTTGATGCATTTATAAAATAGTTATATAACAATAAATAATACTAAACAATCTTGTATATTTAACAAATTAAAATTAAAGACAAAATAAATAAAAATAATGAGTGTCTACGATGCACTTATGTTCATTAATAGCCGCATCGGTTTCTTTGATGTGACATTTTTTTTTTTAACATTAATTAAGCAGTTAAATGAATAAAGTCACTTTCTCACGAATACAAAAATCACATTACATTAAATTATAAAAATACACTGTTGATCAACAAAGAAATTGTGGTACGATAAGCGATAGGTAAATGACAAAAATGTAGTTTTTCGTGTTTATCGCCTCGAATTTTTAATCTGCTTACAGATTAGGACTCTTGGGTAAAATTGTATTTTTTTTTTTTTTAGTCATAATATTTTTTTTTTGATAAAATGTCATATTGTCTATTCTTCAAATGTATTTTTATATTTTCAACTGTATTTATCAAATAGTAGACTGAGCCCTTAAGATTAATCATAAAATAATTAAAGGGACTTTTTAATTATATTGATTTAACATAGGAACTGGACTTGGGGATTTAGGACAGGGAGTGTAATTAAGTGACTTAACCAATTATGTGTGCTTTCATTGAATAAAGTTCATTAAATTAATTGACCAACTCTACTTTTCAATTCAGGCACAATAATATTATATTATACGCATCCTGAAACCATCTATGTATATGTATTATGTGTATTGTATATATTGCACGATGTCGGTCGTGTTGCACTTGTCTGTTGTTAAGAATTTATATAATGGTTATCACTGCATAAATCAGAACGGAATAGTACTGACCTAAAAAATAATAGTTCGTTTGGGTGACTAACACGTATGCCGTTTTAAAAAGTGAAATTATTTTTACCTGCATCAGTGATACGTTAAATACGTCAATTTTTCGCTATTATATACACATTATATTACAAATTTCAATATTATTATAATACCAATATCATTTTAAAGTTAACTATAAATAATAATTAATAATTATTTATATTAATGTAATTTTTCAAATTATTTTGATATTTTTAAAAATAATTTACAGTAACTATACAATACATTAATTATTTTATACAAATATTTTATTTTTACATTCATACTAATTATTCACCCAGTTTTTTAAATGAAATTAATACATATTTACACCAAACACATTTAAATCTAAATGGTTTGTGTCCGAAAATATCGGTTCTGTTCAGTTCTACACCAAGTTGAACGACAACTTTAAAACGTCCATTTGTCTTAGATTCTTAATGGGTTTGTACCGTAGAACGCCGTGTAAAACACATGAATTTCGATCAAGTGTATCACGATTTCGTTTATTAGAACTTGGGGCAGATGACAGTAACGAACGCCTTCATATATATTATATATTTGCATATACTAATGCACGGTAAAACGTGTCTGATGTTTAAAAAAAACATTCCTACTGTGTTTATCGTTTTTTACACGTGGAGTGAAAATGTACTCTTCCTGATGCGCACTGTAATACGATTCGTATTTATTTCAAATGTATTCGTGCAGATAGTAAACACAACACGAGTGTGATATAATACTAACAAATTGTTTCATTATAGACGTGTTATATACGAATTAAATTTATTCACGACGGTGTTCCACATTTAAACAATACTTAAAATATTACGATTTTTTCCCCTTTTTCTTGATCCCTTAAATTCCATCTGAATTCTCTCCATAGTTAACAACAGCATAACAATTTAAAGAATTGTATAAAAATATATTCAGTATATTTTTGTTCTCGGGAAAAACATTTACACCTTATGCTTTCAGGAAAAAAAATATACTCACATTCCGTTAATATATAATACTGTCAAAGCGCTGCAAAAAAAAATTAACCGGAATTTTAATAAAACTGTTTAGTTTATAAATATTTGAATAAAACATACCTTTTTTTGATACATTCTACTTCAACGCAAGAAAAATAAAAATATTTATCATACCATTGGAAATATAAATTACTTCTAGCTGTTACTTCAATTTTTAATTCATTATCATTTATTATTTAAAATTATATTTATTTTTAAATTAGTCATATTAAACTATATTTTTAAGTAATTAATAACATTTTTATTGGGCGTTTAATGTTCTATTTATAACTTTGTATGAAAACAGATTTTTACATTTATGGAGTAAATTTTAATTTTTAAGTATATATTTTACTATTAAACACTAGTTAGCTTAATATAGGTTATTAATTAAAATATTTCACTCATTATAAAATTCAATGAAGCAATAGATCTATAGTATTTGCGGTAAATTTAAATCATCATTCATATAAAATATTTTAATATATTTTAACTATTTAAAGAGATATTATTTAGTATCAACCGCATTTAAATATTATAATTAAAATCATGCGTATAGCTTAACCTGAACCTGTAGTCCTTTATTAAAATTAAAATTAAAAATCCATATACTGACATTGTAGTATTATAATACTGTTCTATTAAGTTTATTACAAAATTTGATACACAATAAATTACTAATTTCAAATCTGAATTTATTTTTATTTAAAGCGTAATTTTCGTAGCTTGAAATCCTTTGAGGCATATATTTTGATGTTCTCTATAACCGTAATTGCGTAAATTTCCAATATAGCATCGAGTTTAATTAAATATGAAATAATGACGTCAATACGTCATGGTGTTTTGGGATCATTGTGTCGGCTTCCTGATAATGACGTTTAATTGTAAATTTTAGGTTGTCGAACTTAAACAATCTCTAAATTTATTATACTAATATAAATTGTGTTTAAAACAAACATAAAATATTTTAACCTATACGTAATGTGTTTATATTTTAATTACAATATATTTTTTTTTTTACAAGAAAGATGTATTAAATAATCAAATATCTGTAAATGAATATGAACATAATCCATCACTAAAATGTACATACCTATTTCCTTCAAAAAAAAAAATACAATTATACAATAATTGTATTTATATAGTTAATATCGCGATTAAATAATAGAGTATGATAAAATAACTTATTACTACCTAAGTACAACTTTGAATGATTTTTCATTTCATACATTTTTCAATAACATTTAAAAGGTTTGGAAAAATAATGTTTACAATTCACGCGTAGGTAATAGATAAAAAAAAATAAAAAGCCAAATTGTTGTGAAAAAAATAATTTATCTCTCCATATATATATATATATGTATAATGTATATAAACATATATCATAATATATAAACACGATTGACATAATAATATATTATTTAAATCGCGTCGTCAGTGCAGTTCACGGTAATTCAGTATACTTAAATCGAAGCCCAATGACGAACCAGAACGATTTTCGAGCTGGTTTCCGACCGTATTCGTGTAATATACTTAGGCAGTATATATATTATATACGTGTTATCGAGTATATTATATCGCGCGCGCACGGTCCCCCGCGGGTCAGTTTGGCCGGTAATAAAATAACCGTCTGGAGTTTAAAAATCTTAGCGTCTCGTTACGCTGCACACGGACATACTCGCGTGTGTGCCACCCGTTCCGGGCCAGTCGAAAATCCGCAATCGCTTTTGTGCGCACGACATCAATCATCCAGGACAAATCAATCATTCCGGCCGTCGGTCTTTCCGCAGTGACTGCAGCACGACCCGTTCCTGTGAAATAACTCTGAAAAACTCCGGTCGTTCCGGCGAAATTCATTTTTCACCGACTCCGGCACGCGCGTATAATAGCGTCTATAGTAATAATAATGGCGGATCCGTGTCCGAAATAAAAATATGTAGCCGGAGAAAAATCAACTAGGACCGGCGAGTCGTCGGAATAGAGTATTGGTGAACACTGCACTCTCCGGTGTTATAGACTCGAATCCTTTCAGCGAGCTTTCACGAATTGGCTAGAAAAAACACGACTTGTTTGTTTTTACGTACACATATACCGCGTTGACGGTGGCAATACCATACACGATATATTATTCTCTTGACCGATCAACTATTTTTGGTTGTGACGCGAAAGAAAAGTCGTTTTAGAAACCTACTGCTCGCCAATTAACTACTGTAGTTTCTGTTGCTCTTTCTATATTCCTGGGACCGTGGCATAATTCTTCGTTTACGCGTTAAGTCTGCACGCCCAAGGGTATATCCGCTGTAATGAATATACTCACACACGAATAACAATAATATTATGTAGGATGAAAGCGTAAAATTTGTTTAACGTAGGTATATTACTGTCAATAATGTTTGTGTATTATACAAACAACCAACGTCAATCATAATTATTACATATTATATAATATTAGGTACAATATGTGTTCACATAATTTCAAAATAAATATCAACATAAATAATGTACTGCAGCATTATGTTTGTGTGAGCACCTATAGGTGGTTTGTAACGAGTCTGAAAATCAATAACCATTACTGTAGGCTTACTAGGCTTAACATAATATTATTATGCACCTGCACATGTTCTAATACACTGCGCGCGCGTATAATAGTTACGGTATAACACCGATAGCTGTGGGACATATTAAAAGTACAATTATGTTTTTTCGAAAAAAGATCATCAATAACAAAAAGAGGTCTTTGTTATAAATATAACGTATATTGTATTATAGTATATACATCAACGCCCAAATATTTCGTCTGATCACATTTCAGTCGAATTATTTATAAAGGTGGTTATTATTTTATTAATTAGAAAATAATTTTTTTTCGACTTTCTAACAACTATATAGATCATTTTCAAATTAATTCCATGAGTTAACTAGTTAAAATATCCTTTTAATAACCCGGATTCTTCCGATTACATTGAGAAATAATACTATAAAATCATGTTTATTATTATTTATATTTTATACATATATGTACCCCTAAGTATAATTAAATCAAATTATTATTTTTATTTCAGGTACAAATGTACAATGGTTTTAAGTATAAATAAACATATCAATAAATTAACTAATTAATTTCTTGATTTAACAATTCGGTTGACAGTGCTAACATATAATTGCTTAAACCTACTACATAGCTAGACTATAATAATAGGATACGTATGAGGTAGATATTTATTATTATTATATTATTATTATTATTTTAATCGCAGTCGTGACTTTGATAGTAATATAAAAGATTAATTGATTTTTTTTTCATATTAACTTTGAACATTTAGGGTTACATGTTATGAATTTACTTATTGACATTTACTTATTAACCAAAAGTCGACTTGATTCGATACCGAATAAGTTCATTTTTTCCACCGACTTTTCGACCTTTGATTTTAATATTATAAGTGTATATCGTTGAATCGCAAACATCGCATTATGCATTAGAATATTTTAATGTACTATACTTTTATTGCCTACCGAGATATGTAGAAAAAAACATTTAATAGTGTATAATTTGTACATACACGACGCATTAATTGCTCCGTTACATATATACATTACATACGTCGCCATCCACTTGCGCGTAAAATAATATGTTACAGACTAAACGAATGTCGTGTACGACGTTACGTTGTACGGCTGTGCCTACATAAATAATGTGTACTTGCTCGCTTACTCACATGGTTTCCGATTCGCTCGAGTTTCTCGATTTTGTGTACAATAATTATTCCGTCCTCCGTGGTCGTATGCGCTATATAACCACACATAGTGTGTATATATGTTACAATAAATGAATATGTTACACACATTTAATGCGAAACAATCGACTTATATATAAATGGTATATATTGTTTGATGGATATAATTTCTCGCACGAAAGTGCATATTTTCGCAACGTTTTTAAATTTAAAAATATATAATATAGATGAAGGGTCTCCAAAAAACGGGAAAACATTCGAAAGTAGTGGTGGTTCAAAGCATCTGTGCTAACACAATAAACAGATAATAATAATGGTCCGATTATAACCGTTTTCTGCAACGTGCAGTAGTTTTATAGGGTTTTTTACAAAAATGGTTACATTAGTTTAGGTGTTAATGTATAAGTACGAATAGACACCGTCTTACAGACAACATTAATTATTGTGAGACATGACATTTTAAACCTTTGAACTATTAATTGTAGGTATATTACAATAAAGTTTCTGTTGCAAATACATGTTTATAAATATTTTTTTTTAAATACTTCTTGGCAGTTATTTCATATTTCCCCGTTTTTCTAAAAAAAACAACTCTAAATATATATAAAATTGTGTGTGTGTGTGTGCGTGCGTAAGTTATAATAAAAATAAGACATAAATCCATTCCACACTACTAAAAGATGTGACGCGTTTACAAATTGAATGAGATGTGTATATTGATAGAGGAAGTCCCCGGGGCGAGGATGGGATGGTGTGGTAAAGCACGATTCGGAACAGAGGTGGTGGATTTTCAGGAAATTAACCGTGTTTCGAGAGTACAAGCGTTTCGGGATTAAAAAGAAGGGACGTTGACTGCGCGGGGGGTAATACGATAAAAACTTATTGAAATTAATTTGCTCGCGTCACACACAGCGGCGGTATGCAATAATCGCGCGCCACTTGTTTTTGTTATTTTCTCAAGATTTCCGTCTGAATGATCCGTATGAAATAAAATCTCAATCCAACCAACATTATATAACAATGTGTTTCGACCCCAGATGGTAATAATAATTATTGGGCATTGACTATATTTAAATTAAAAAGTCGTTCGATTTCTTACGGGATTTATTATTAGCGTTTAATCAAATTAAAATTTTAAATCTTAAATGTATTTAAATATTAATTTGATGTAATTAGTGTTCCCGTTATTTAGCAACTACAGTGGCATTGAACTATAGAAGTACATTTTTCTATGAGCAAAATCCAAACAAATCCAAAAAGAATCTACCCAAACGAATAATTTAAACATGGACCTTGGAGGCTTTGTCCATCAAACCATCTCAAAACTGAGTAAAAAAATACATACTTTAATATCAATAATTAAAATAAGAAAATCTCTCTATTATATAATTTTAATTGGTAGACTGTATTAACATTTTCATTGGGTAATGTGTAGGTATAGAAAAATATTGAATTAGTAATTTAGCTAAATTTAAACTTCCAAGTCTCCATTGTATATTTTTCTATAATTAGGTACAATAACAATGTCAATAATAGTTTAAGAGGAAAAAATCGTTTTTTTATTCATTCATAATATAGGTACATTTTTTTTTATCAAAGTTTGAACTATAAATTTCTATAAGAAAAGTTATACATGTTATAATATATCTTTAAATATTAGGAAGAATCCGAATAATCAATATTCAGTTATCATTTATTTTTTATTTTGGTCGGTTTACCGTGTATTATATGTTACGGATTGCAGTTGCATTACTATACTATAAGTGCTATATAGATTGATTAGATACTTAAAAATGCCAGTTGTATCCAAATATAAATATCACACCATTGCACAATTTACATACATTGAGCAATCAGATCTCACCTAATAACTAACACACCAAAGCTCACTTATTCGCTTTTACCACTAAACCACCCCATTCATTCTAGCTATGTATGCTTAAGTATCCCGGATAGGTTCAGAGCAACTGATGAGTACCATTATTGGTTATTGCGTAGTTATTACGAAATTAGGTGTATAGGAAAACGATTTCACTTGATAAAAACCACCATATTTACAGAGCCGTAGATTTTTTTCATATCATTCAAAAATCATTATTATGTTGAAATCTGTTTTTTTTTCTTTTTAAAACTCGAATCAATTTTCTTACATAAAATATGTAAAAAAAAATAACAAAAAAGCAATATGGTGCAACAATCATTGTATTTAAATTTGATTTCTAAACTATGGTTAGCAATTTGACTAGTGTGAGTTATTTTTTTCACGTGAAACTATTTTTAAAAAACAGCATAATAATATATTATAAGGACGTTGGAGCCAGTAATTTATTAACAAGTAAAAATGCATGCTTTATATCTATTTATGTGGTATCTATACAAAGAATCATTTCAATGATCAAAAACGAATTTATATGATTAACGATCACGCTTTGTAGAATAATCGGATTTTGATTTTTTTTTTATCAAAAAGAAGAAAAAACTTTAAGTTCGCGTTAGATTCTAATTTTTAATTAACTTTAAATAACGTCAGACAAATACATTTCAAGATACTCTACAATTTGTGATGTATAAGACGTATTATAAAAGTTTAAACTTCTGACAATTAAGTTTTTAAAATCAAACTATAACGCGATCTTTAAGTAGATCCGCTTTTCTAATAAAAAAAATTTTAAAATGTCGAAATCTAGTTATTTAACGAAGCATTGAGAGTTTTTTATGTGAGGCGAGTTTTTTGTACTAGAAACGATTCGTCTTTTCAAATGCTTAATGCAATTATGTAATATATAATATATATAACAGTATGCGTGAAAAACCACTGATTGTTTATTGCGTCTCGACTGTACGACCGGCAACGTGTAATTATTAATTACTAATTACACAGTCACATATTATTTACACGGTGTAGGGTTTTAACGTCGACACTGACGACAAAGACGTTTCGGAGTATATTAATTATACCAAAGGTAGGTGCGGCGCCGCTATCATGTCCCCTCTTTTAATTATATATCACTGCCTACTACTTCTAAATAATTAGAAAATCCGTTGGATTTCGGTTATACTTACCTGCTGTCCCCAATTACCTACTCGAAATTATTTCCGCCAATATTACATTATAATAGTGGTATAGAGGTCGTAGGTATAGTTTGCTGCTACGGCAAATAATTTCCCGGCGGCTGTGTTCCCGGGGGAAATGTCGGCAGACTGACTATCCGTTCTACGCTAATAATATGTCCATTAATGTAGCAGTCCATTATCCGAAATGTTACAATATTATTAGTACGTCCGTGCGTTTCTCCAGTGTTACAATCATTGTGGACACACAACATATACGCACGTTAACAAGACATTTTATTTTTGCGGAAAGAAAAAAAACCAACCTGGTCTCGTATTGGGTATAATAAATATTGTTCAGAGAAACATAATAAATAAAAACATGTCTTATTATAATAGTAATAAATGTCGTCTTTGTTGTTCGATAAATACGGTCTACTCGAATTTTAGCTTTTGTTAGCAATGAAAACCGTAACCACCAATGGTTATTCATTTTTCACCATTTTTACGTTTTTAATATTTGTCTTGTTGTGTCCGATATTCGACAAATTTCGATGACGTCCAGCCGAACGGAGTTTGTCAAATTATACGTGAGCATCATTTACCCTTCAGGTAAAACATTATTCGGTTGATCGTTTGCGCATCGCACGTTTTTAATACATTGTACCTACTACTTAACCCTTAATTTATGCATATGAGAAGAAAAAGTATTACCTTCGTTTAACTACATTTTTTAATAAATTAATATTCACATAACAAATTACAAAACCCAACCTGTATATAAATTTCGTATAAAAAACTATCAAAATAAAATGGTCGTTAATATTATCGGTCATTGTCTACAAACAAATTATAAAATTATAAAAATCTTTTACAATTAAATTATTTTCAAATATTTTTGAATTTTCATCTCAGTGTTCTTAAAAAAATCTTGACTGTTTATTTCCCCCTGACAGGTAGTACGATATACTTAAAACGTACGATACGCAAATGACCATAACCAAAATATGTTTTAACTGGGTCATAAATGATGTGCTAACGACAAATTCTGATATTTTGTACTCGTCTATCATTTTTCTTACCTACTACATTATGAATATAATAATATGTAACCTGTACTTACCTATTAGTATCAAAACAAAAAATACACATACGATCATTATTTAGCGTAGATTGCTTAATATCAATAAATTATATCTATGTTATATTATAATATATATGTTACATACATTCATGTAAGCTAGTATACAACATATTATTTATTAAATTGCGCAAATATTTTTTCTAAAGACACTTTGTTACTTCGTTTATCTGGTTTTATATTTTAAAAAGAACGTGTATATTTATATAATCTGCACGTCCTCTGATGTGGCTTTTGCCAAACGATCTTAATGTATCCCGAGCATTTTTTAAAACGACGTCATGTTTTTAAACAGAAATGAACGAAAATATGAAACGGAGAAGTAATGGTAGTGATATTATATAATAATATTATGCTTAAAAAAAGAAATATGAAACGTGACTCCCAATGGAGAATTTAAAAAAATTGCATTTTTACAAATTCCATTGGGACGTTAAAAATACAATAAATAGTTAATGTAATACGAGGTAAACATTTGTTTTTTTTTTTAAATATTTTTACGAACTGTTTTTATAAATGAAAAACAACAATTTTTTCTTAAGACAACAGTTAAGGAAAGGTCAGGTTTTGTACTAAAACGAATCATTCTGTATAAATCGTTATTAAAAGTCAGTAGGTATAGGTGCATTTACCGCCTACTTATAAATAATTATACAACACGAACAAATAATACTCGGAATAAATTGAAACTAAACTCTGTCTTTACGAATAGGTATTATTATACCATCATAATATTATAGTCTCCCGTTGCTTTTGTTATCTTCTAAGCCAGCTTATACGTGCGTATGTGCGCGCATACTTCAGCGAAAAGACGCGTTCGCGTGAGAGCACTGAGAGCGCTCAAATACGTATCGGATAGACAGATTCCCTACGTTTTTCAATTGTTAAACGTCTTTCTAAATTAAAATTCTCGAGACTCCGGCTAATAATAATTGGCTACCTGTTTATCGACGAGCACGGTAATCCGCTTTATTGTTCACGTATATAACTATTTAAGCTAGCGAGAACTATGTAGTTCAGCGACTCCGCGATATATGGTGCGACTTCATAATAATGTAATAATATTATATACTCGAGACGTTATGAAATCGCGTCAAAACAATTAACGTCACGGTGGTGTAAAAAATACAATAACTTTTGTTTGACAAGATCGCGTTATATACCTACTAATACTACATAATATAATATCACTATATTTGTGGATGGCGAGCAAAAGTCTCATTCGGTGGCCAAACAAAATAATAACATAATTGGTTTACCATGTAAGCTTCATGTGTGTACGATTCGAATGTACTGTCGAACGAACGTATCGCATTGAAAATACCTAATAATAGATTATAGCATGGCAGTAGCGATTCGTTTGTATTATAGGTTTGATTTCGTCTATATTAAGTATCGTTTTTAATCGTTATAATCCCCCACGAATAAATTACATATTTATCTTCGAAAGATATTACGTTTTCAATGTTTCGTATATACATAATATATATGTATATATAACTTTACTATACTAATCAAATAGTATATCGATCGCGCGTACATTGGAAATCGTCCACTAAAAATCGTGATCTTTAACTTAAATGGGTGGAAATCCTGTAGAAACGTTTGAATTTATTGTTATTATTCTTTTTTTTGTGTTTTTCCACAGATCATCCCGGCCACGTCGACAGTCAGCCTGAACGGGCAAACTGAGCTGAGGTGCATGACATCCTCGTCGAACGACGGACCGCACTCCATCACTTGGTACAAGGACGGCAGGGTGATGGCGGGTAGAGCGCAGAGGGAAGTCTTAAGGCTCGTGTCGGTCAGTCGAGCCGATTGCGGCACGTATCAATGTCTGGTGCGCAGGGGCGACGGAGAGACGGCCCAGAGCGCGGCCACCGTACGCTTGGGTGGTGAGTAAATCAATTTACCGTATTTTTGGCACATCGTGCTTGTTCACTTTTGAAAAAAAAAACAAAATAGATACCATCAAAACATTCACCACTGAAAAATAACGTTTAAATAATTCTACTAAAACACGTATAATGTTTATGGTACTCCACCAGCACTTTAACCATACGCTGACGATGAAATTATAATAATAAAAATGAGAATATTAAATAAAATAATAATTAATGATAACAATATAAGCTTTCTATAAGCAAATCCTCCCTTCTTCCCCACACACAACGATGGTATCATTATATTAATCCTCGCTTTTATTTATTTAAAAATCACGCGGATGGAATCAAAATTCGTAGTACACTCCAACGTTACAAGAGGAGAGCGGTTCGATGGTTTTCATTTTTTCTCCATTGGATTTTTTTTTTTCATCATTTCCATCCGATGACTGATGAGATATTTGAATGTGCACACCCGAGCGCGACTACAATTTTTTCAAAAAAAAAATCCAATTTACGTTTAAATCAATTCCCACACACGCGCGACAACAATAACGTGCGCACCGCAACCACATCGAAATTAAAAGCGTTTGATCGTCCACGCAAACCACTGCTGCATAATAATAATATATTACCCAATGTGTTCGGGACGAGAAAACATTCAAAATAACCTTGTTTTTTACAAATTTTTTTTACAGTAATAATTATTCAACTACGTATATATAAATTACGCTTCGATAAGTTTTCTTGTTTGTGATTTTTGACTACCTATATAAAATGTAAATGTATAGACCTTGAAAATTTTAATTTAAATATAGTTTGGAAGTATATAGAATGTGGTCAAAATACTTAAATATAATGAGTCTGTAATGTATAGACTTTCATTTTCAAAGTTTCATATACTCGACAATAAAGTTTGAATATGCAATCAAAATATAACTTTAAATATTTATTGAGCCATTGTAAGCCGTGGAAAGTATTAATATATATTTTAATGACAAATACTTCTACCAAAGTTCAATAAATATTATTCTAAAATCTAACTTGATTCGAAAGTTTTACTCTATCACACATTAATAATAAAGCATACTCTTAAACTTTTTAATGTACGTACTTACTCACATACGGCTCGCTGTATAGTTATTAGTTTATAATTGATTTTTAAACAAATTTAAATACGAAATAAACAATTTTATGTCAAGATAAACTTTTCTGAAGTAAATGTACAAAAATAATACTTCGTACACAATCAGTATGACTTTATGATAAGAACATAACCATTGTCCAAAAAAAAAAAAAAATGAAAATAATTTAATTTTGTTAACGAGTGCTATAAATTGTCGTTCACCAGACGCCCCGCCGATTATGGAGTACACGTTCATTGAGCAAACACTACAACCTGGCCCGACAGTGTCGTTAAAGTGCAGCGCGTCTGGAAACCCTACACCGTCAATGGCATGGTCGCTAGATGGTTTTAAATTACCAGATCATCCGAGGTGAGTGATTTTATAAATCATATATACGTAGTCTGTCCTTTATAGACAGTGTATACTATATATAGTACAATAGAAACCAGAAAATAATGATTTACTGCAGTCTGCTGAGGAAAATAATAATATATATGAATATCACGTCCATATTTTGTTGGCTATAACGGTGGTTACAGTTTTATTTTAATATTTACCTCATAAAATAATAAGTGAGAATACTTATAATATAATATACGCGTTTACTAAAAAATATTTGAATTTTATCCCTCTTAACGATAAAAAATGAACAATTACTTTGGAAAAGAAACTTTATTTGACATTTTAGTTACAAACTGTAATATTAAATATAGTTCATTTTCTATTTTGTTTCATCAATCAAAGTCTGTCCGAGACTCCGAAAATCTACAAACAACTTGATATAACTTTCAACACAGTTATATTCAAAATCAGCATAAAAATATTCTTATTCTAGACATCATTTTGTTGTATAATATAAATAAAATATTATATAATATTACATAATTTGTATCAGAGAATCAGAATGCTTTATAATTATAACAGTTGATGTTTAAAGTCTATCATACCAATATACAGTTTGATCACAAATTATTTTAACAATAAAATATCTTAGAATATTATTTTATACGAGAAAATGTTAGACCGTCATGGCACGGTAGATTGTGCCAAAATTAAACAGTGCCAACTGTCGGTAAAATCCGTAATTGTGTCCATCACGCAGAACTTCAAACAACAGCCCCAACCCACAGTATAAGGTCATCAAATACCAAGAATGAGTGCCAGGTTTAATTCTTAAAATGATAAAAAAATAACTGATTTTCCTCCTTAAAAGTTCTATCACTGTTGTAAATAAATAAAAGTGAAAAATTTAACATCAAAGAAAATATCCGAATGAAAGTCTATAGACTAAAGATTCTTTTCCAACTGAATTCACTACTAAAAGTCAGTTCTTGAGAAATTCAGTTGAAAGATTCACACGTCGATGAACGCGTTTGTTGCTAATATCGACATTAAATGAATGAAAGAACACATAGTATTTTCGTGTAACAATCGGATACATTAGTTAAAAAAAAAATTCTAGTAAAAAGTTTTAAAAATCGACACGTAAAACCTTTTAAAAATATATATTTTATCTAGTAAATAAAAATTGATTTAAAATACATCAAATTGGTAAGTGTGGAAGTTAAAATATTTTTATAGTATTAGTATTGTTTCAAAATATGTCAATTATTATGATAGCTATAATATAATAGTAATTGTAATTTTTCCTTGGTATATGATCAATAGCTACAGTAATATAAGTAATTACTAATTATAGAGCCACTTTAAGTAGCTGCATAATATAACAGGGCAAGTTAACTATGAATGTGGTTACGCCGCATTTTCGTATATAGTGTTACTAGCTGTCACCAGTGTGCTCCACCCCCGTAGATAGTTGTTTGCAAATTGTGGGGCTGTTTCTTTGTCTTATAGTTATATCGATCATTAAATGCTATAAAATGTACATATCTTATACCTACGCAAAATAATAATAATTTAAAGTGTTTATACATTCTCATAAATGTACTTAAAGATAATAAAAACAATTTTTTTCTTACTTTAATATCATTATTTTTACACCCGGGAAATAAATATATTATATAATAATATTATAACGTCGTTAAATGAATAACAATAATGATTATTAAACAACAATACTGGGCATGGCATTCTGTGGGTTTTCGCTTCATACAGCCAATCAGTGCGCTACTAACTTACTACACTACTTTTCTATTGGTTATTACTATTGGATACGTTTTAACCTATCTTAACTAACTACTTGAGTATAAAGATTAAGTACATCAGTCGTAGTTAGAACGCAGTGATCTATACTTCAAACCCCGCAGGACCGTTCATAGCACCGAGCCGTTGTCACATTTCATATATATCGACAATAATAATAATTGATTCATCGTCGATTCTATATTCACATTCTGAGGTGGGTCGTAGGCGATTGCTTAACTATACACTTTAAACGATTATTTTAATGTATTATAATATATAATGCATTGCGTCGAAATTCGAATTTTACAGGAGAGACACAAAACTTATTTTGTGTAACTTATTATATTCCATTTTTGAAATAAATGAAATAAAGATATATACTAGCTGTTACTATAAGAAAACGTAGATATTTTTCTCGATTTTACACCAAATAGTCAAAATATTGGACATGTGTGTTCCCTATCAGGTATAACGGTAAAAAATTTGGTGACGATAATTTGAACGGTGTTTATTTGTATGCATGACGAAAAATTGAAACTTTTTTTTTATAGTTATAGATTATACCACAGTTTATATTTGTTTCACTAGAAAACCAACATTTTTAGATGAATTTTACCTCTCCTTATTTTTGAACCAGAACACTATTGTAAATAAAATAACTTAAAAACTAAACACTGTAAATAAAATTTGTCTTGATCATATTTTTTACATTATATTTATGCCATCTATCAGCTGTTACTTTTATAGCTCGGTGTTTTTTATTATTTATCGATTATTTACACATCATTTACTTAAGCTATTTCTTAAAAGTGAATAATGATTATTTAAATATCGATTTAAAAATTATACGCTATAATATTATAGGTTATAAACATCTAAGTTAATAAACATTATAAAATTAAATATTTTTATCATTGTTAATTGATTAAATCGTTTATGATTTTCTATTTTCCCACTAATTTAATGTGTATTAATATAAATGTATACCATTTAGTTATGAAAAAAACCCTCCAAAATATGTTTTATCAATATGAAGCTGGGTTTAAAAAGTTCAATTTTCAGATATTTAATTGGTCAATACGTTACACTGCACGGAGATATTGTTAGTCATTTAAACATTTCACAAGTTTTGGTGGAAGATGGAGGTGAATATACGTGCACAGCCAATAACCGAGCAGGAACTACTTCGCATTCTGCTAGGCTTAATATATATGGTAAGTTATACTACAAATAATAACTTAAAATCTTAACTTATGTAAAACGCTAAATAATTATCAAAACTTATATCTAATTTCTATTGTCTAAATATGGGTAATTTTACACGTACATCATTAATATTGGTTACCTCCCACAGGCTAATATCTTATTTGTATGTATTATATAAAGGCCAAAATCTATTAGTATTGAAACTAAAATCATTACATAAATTTTAACCCCTATCCCTATAGGCTTTGCGTAAATAAAATAAAACTTAAAATTTTGATTATTATATTTATTTATAAATATTTTTTTTAAATAATTACTTACTACCTACAAAACTTTAAAATTTATACATTATTAAAAAAAAAACATGCCAAGTCACCGGATTGTTCAAAATATTATGTTACCTAGTCAAAGACTTAAGGTTCAACCAAAAAATAATTTTATATAGGTAAACATACAATACATCATTGTTAATCAAACCTATTCATGACATTTTTAATAAAATGACCAACTTTTCTTTAAATATTTTTCCATAAATACATAAGAAGTAATTATTAAAATTCTGTATTCTATATAATATGAATAAAAAAATCTATGAACCTAAGCTAACCTTACCCATTTATTGAAATAATTTTAATCATAATGTATACGTTTATCTTACGCAACCTTTTGCAGGTGATCCGTACGTTAGACCAATGAACAAAATAACGGCCGTGGCCGGAGAAAACATGAAGATAAAATGCCCCGTTGCTGGATATCCGATCAACGAGATAAGATGGGAAAAAGGTTAGTGATACAGATCATCATAATATATCATATTATATATTATATATCTATAGTATTCCTGGGCTCCTTTTTATAAATATATTGTACATACCTATATCGTGTTAAACCACGAAATTGGACAAATCTCGGAAGATTTTGAAAAAAACGCAGATAGTACATGTCCCAAAATCTTGGACAAAATGTCATATTTGAATTTATGAAAACATAGTTTTATCAATAGGTATTCAACAATATTATTTAAGAAAATTCTTAGTGATTATTAAGGAATAGTGATGAAAATAATAATATTTTTTACGATTGTTAACGATTATTATTATCGAAAACCTCCAAACATTTAAGTAGGTACAAGAAACAATTAATTAATAGCAAATATGTGCTTAACAATAAAATATTATTAATAATATTGACGATTCAAAATTTGTTAAAATGTGTTTTGTATTGAAAAAAAGGATAGACCTAATAATATGACATATGGCAAAAAAAATAAATAGAATTATTTCAAGGTAAATAAATTAATATATGTATATAAAACAAAATTATCTCAAAAATATATTTTTTGTTGCATTTTTATTATTAAAATATTTACTATAATGAACTATTTTAGGCATATCTTATGATTTATTCGCCAATAATTATTTTGTGAATATTTTTGTATCATTTAATGTTTTTAATGGACACTGAATACCTACCATTAATATTTAGTATAGTATTTGTAATATAATTATACTTGTAAAACAATATAATTTATTTTTTCGTGATAAGTGTTAAAGTCGTTAAGCCATAAATCGAACTTCCTGAACTTAAAATTTCGAAACACAACATTTTGATCAAATACAAAGGGCATTTTGCATTTTTTTCTGTAAATTTCTGAAAATCGCCTAATTCACATATAAACACATATATTTATACGCATTCGAATAACGTGCTTATTTCCAATTTTCCGTGGACCAATATAGATGGAAAAGAATTACCAGAGGACCTGAGGCAGAAGACCGACTTGCAGTTGGGCGTGCTGTCCGTGATGTCTGTGCAAAAAGGAGTGGACTCAGGCTCATATACGTGCATAGCAAACAACAAACACGGACATTCGGCCAAAATGACTACTTCGGTGGACGTGATCGGTAAGGTTTTGATATGCAATAGAACGCGCATCGGCGGTTCAAGGGGGTTCCGAGCAATGTGATTTTGATGGTTGGAATACTCGGTATAGTGGTGACGCACAAACGAGGGTTGTTCGGATATGGATTGCCACCACCACCCTGGCGCATATATTGTATGATGGTTTGTGAAAATACTGATTTGACGTGACTTTTTTTTTTTGGGCGTTGATGGTTGTGGGGTTGCAATCACGTAGGTGGGGGTATCAGATAGGGTGTAGAATGAAGCAGCTTAAATTTAACTGGAAAGTCACCGACCAAAATTATTGCACATACGTAATACCTACATGTACATGTATTATGATATATTATAGAAAAATTGATTTCTCGACTTGTCTCAAATGTTTTAAATTGCAATCGCAGTGAAAAATGTTCCATTTAAAAATTGTTTACATAACAGTTTCTGCCGTTTTTAATCAATACAAAATATTATAACGAGTCATAATTATCGAGAATTGGAATTTTAATCTACTTTGTATGGTTTCCAGTTGGCTTTGAACCCGCTTAGTTCTATATTTAAAAAAAAAATTGTAAAGGTAATTTATTTTAATTGTTTGTTACAAACACTATAACGTTTCATTAGTTACTCTATAATAAATTTTAGTTTTTAATAAAATGATACAAAAGGTTAAATTAAAATTAATTATTCATGATATCATTCAAATTATTATAAAATCGATAGATTTAAAACCTATGAAATTTATCATAAATATTATGATTATAATTATTTTTTCAAAGACAAAATCTTTTAATTTAATTTTTTAAATTCGAATAAGATACACCTAAGGCCTTATAGTATATCATTATTATTATTGTTAGGTGCAAATAAGTAATCTAAATTATATGAATAATTTTAATGTACAAATAAAAATTTAATTTAATTGAAAGACTTCCATTAATAATAATTTCATTAGTTAAATAAATTTTATCGGTAAATATTTATTTGCATAGCATGAAATAAATAACGACTGCGTATTGAAATTTGAAATACATTATGTTTCATACATATTCGTATAGCCATTACACGGATATAAATATAATATAATATTATTTTAGTTTCTAAACAAAATGTAATATATTTTACGAGCAATTTAATATCAGTCATTAACATACATTGAATTCATTAATTTCCTGCAATAAATTTATTAATTGCGCCATTCAATTTTAACGAGGCCACCCTTTGGACAACCTATAGGTTTATCGTATTCTATTCATGTCAAAAATAATAGATTTATTGACGTTACATTAAAAGCATAATTTTTATGTCAACAATCAACATGATATGACATTCTTAAATTATTTGAACAAATTAAAATTTCACCATGTTAAAAAAGAAAATCTTTTAAAGGTAGATCCTTTTATTATTTATTATCTTAATTGCACAATTTCATCCTAAAAGTAAATGAAGGTACATTTTCGGTCGACAATTTTGACACTTTTTAACAGATTTTAACAGATGAGTGGTCCGTTTTTTTTTTTTTAAAAAAAAAAAGAAACTTAATTTAATTATTAGTGATGAACACTTTAATTTGAAATAATTAAGTAAAAGATAATATTTACATACTATATAATAATTACTATTTCACTCAAACATATTCCCTTTAATAATTATTAATAATTGTAAACCGACTAAACCGTCCATACACGTTAATATTGAATTTAACATATTATATTGTTATAGTATTACGACCGTAATGACTAGTGTTCTAATAATAATGATTAATAATAATATTACGTTAATGTAATGGATACTAGTCTGAACACATACTTCAAAACCAAAACACACATTGTTTCCACGAGCCTATATTTGCTATAAGACTAACCATTTCATCAGCGTGATGCATATAGAATACCAAAGTAAATAATTAAAATTGCAGAACTTTCAAGTGCATGATCAAACACTATAAACAAAAGTATCATCGTTTCGTTTTTAATTGAAAAAGTTTCTGTGCAGACAAAATATCATTGTAAGATCGTTTTGATTTAAAATGCATTTCACTGCTATAAATATGAATTCCCTTAAAAATTTGCTCGCCTATAGTCAAAAAATAAGTGTATTTTATCGTTCGTATAACATAATACAACACCTTATCAAACAAGAGTATCCGTTTTAACACCGAAATAGTATTATACCATATGATATTATCATAATGCGTCTGTGAAAAATTATCCATCAAAGAAAATATTATATTTTATACGGCAGTACATTAGATACATACCTATTGTATAGAAAATATAGACACTCAAGTACACAATACGATGTTGGAAAACCAGACATGCATTATAGAGTACAAAATCGTGTGTAGCGATTGGAAAATGTACCTGACCTTAATTCCAGAAAATTTATATTCTTCATATAACCAGATGATATTCCAGAATATTAAAACCACGTGATCGAGTGGAAAACGAATTTGTTCTAACGTTTTACAAAGAAGAAAAAGGTTCCTTCGACACAAATATTTCACGTGTTCACCGAACGTGTATATAATATATATTTTTAGTCACGAACTCAACTTAAAGCACGCGAAATGGCTGCGAACGCAAATTGTGCAGTAGCGATAAAAATTCATAGTCATCACAATGAATTTAAAATGCATTTACTTGTTGAGTGCCGTGTTAAATTCAAATCGCCTTTCCAAAAAAAAAAAAAAATAAGTCATTGAAACTCCGAACAACCTTTGGCGGGACCACGTATAGAGGGACTTACATGAAAGATTCATTTTCAATATGTTTGTATTTTTCATTCGCCCAGGCCGCCTTGAACCGATTCTATATATTATTACCAACAAAGAAAATATTTCAGAACGCACAATTTGATTTCAACTAACAGTATACGATACGGCAGTACTCTGTGTGTGTTTTCTTTTTAAGTTTTACCGCATTCGCCGCCAATGGCATAATTTAATTTATAACTTCAATAAATCGGGAGTATAAAAGAAACGTTTAAAATATAGGTCGCTGTAGAAAGCTTTTCTACTAGCGACCGTATTTTTTCTTTTCGTCTGTAGTATATCAAAATGTGCTTGTTCCAAAAATATTTTTCATGCACGTGTAATTATGATTGTTTAACACAAATGTTTATTTTTAGCAGTTTGAGAAATAAATAAAATAAAAATTTTAGTCTTCGAAAACCAATTACCTATAATATTGTATTATATTATATTTATACTGTTTTGTGTTACGGCTGCACATCGTTGTCCACGACAGTGGAAGTGTGAGAAATTCCTACGAGTACAACCGAAAGAATTTTTAATAGATTATAGCACCACATTCCGCAAACGTAAATTGTATATTGACCGCAACCTTTTTTATTCTTCAATTCGTTCTCTTTGCCGCCATCGCATCAAAATGATTTGGCCGTCGGTGCACCGCTAAACGAGATTTTCTTATTAATGCAAAAACTTGTACGAGGTATTGAAAAGTTTTTTTTCTCTATTCGCACTAACAACAACGATTACAACATTTATAAATTCAAAAACGTTTCGATAATTTAATTTTAATGGTTAGTAAAACTTCGTTGCGTAACGACCGAGTTTACCACGATTTTCGGTGCAAGTTGGATATTATTTTTTTTTTCAATGTTAATAAGTCTGATTTTGAAAGTTTAAATTTTGATACCTCAATCATTATCGTTATTTTGTAAGTGTATGGGTATAATACAATATATGTATACAACTAAAGTTATTAATTCTCGTTTTTGAAAGTTACTGTATACAAAGCAAATAATATGAAATATTATATTGTATTCGCTCTCTCCGTCCTCTGCACCGTCGTTGTTCAACAAAGAATTCACATTTTCTAGTGATTTTAAGAGGAAATAATAAAATAAACGCACAACTGTAGTTTTAAACTGTATACAAGGCTCAAACATTAAACTAATGCAAATAACATGACAATAATTTATAAGCAACTCTCGTGCAGTAGTGCTTTATGCCTTATGGTATTATTTTAATGTCCTTGACGTGAGTGTAACGCATCGATGTAAATACTGAACTTAATATCATAAAAAAAATGCACTGCCATAAAACCACGTAATGCCGAGACATCAATTGCACTGTACAAATAACTAATATAGGTACACATTCGTCATCCCACTCGCGTTCGCAATAAAAAGCTCGATTCCGATACTGTTAATCGTTACCGTAATAATACATCGCAGTTGGTTGGATGTGAATAATATAGGTACTTAATAATATTACCTAGATGATAATAAAATAATATTATACGTCGTCCATTCAATCGTCTTCTTTTGCGACGATCATTTTTGTGTTTATCGTAGTACTTTTCGTCGAGTTCTGGATACTCCTTGTGACTACATAAAAAATTGATATGCACTGTGAGTTTATTATATTATATCCAAGCCCCAGACACAGTGGTAATTTTACTGAAAGCCCTTTATACTATTATACATTCATAACATTACGTTCGCAAGCGTGATAACTTCCGAGTCGCCGGACTGTAAAAACTTATCGTTCGAAACCGTTCGACGACGTTACGACGAAATAACTTTTGGCGAAAAGAAAAATATATAATAAAACTCACCGGTAATCCGATACGCGATGACCGACAAATCTGATAAACTTTTTTTTCGTACATAACCCTAATATAAAGTAGTTACAAAAATCCCAATGTCAGCCGACTAAAACTTCATATATCATTTTATTTATTTTTTATTATCTATTCATTTGAAAGTTCTAAACAGTGCTAAACTGGGAATAGGAATTTCAAAAAAAAAAAACAAAATTATTAATTTAATACTCAATTTACGTTATGTATTTTTCTATAGTAGGTAAAAAACATAACAAAATAGATGTATAATAATATAGTCTAATCATTCTACCTAATATCAAATAAGCAAAATTTAATTAAAATAAACAATAATAAAAAAATAAAGTTAATATGGTAAAATTACAACAGACAGTTGTAATGAATTTTAAACTTCAAAATTGACAGTCATTCAACGTTTTCGTTCATTTGAACACCAATTAACTTTTCTTTTCTTTTTTCTTTTTTTTTTCACTCGCTTTTCTCGACTTTAAGTGTGCTTCTTTGTTAAAATATATCTCACATTGGATGTCTTTTTTCAATTATGCTGTTCGTTCTGAAGCAGATGAAAATTCTACTCACATTTTTGGAGAAAAATCACAGCCATCATATCTTGATAATGCCTAATGCCTATTTACAGTACGAACGAAAACCAATATAAACAGTCGTAAAAATTATTATAATAGTAATATTTATATTTGTATTCAATCCGTTTTGAATATACCTACTTTGATTTTACCCCGTGGCAACCAATTCCCGATAAATTTCCCAAAGTACGTACAAAACTGCAATTGGCGATCGGGACACGATACCTACCTGTATATAATATTATATCCCACCAAAAACACGAATTTGATAATAAATTGCAGCGCCTCCGCGACTCAGCTCGCTCCAGGCGGAACGGACGGCGAACGTGGGCGAGCGGGCCAGCATCACGTGTTCGGTGATCAGTGGCGACCTGCCTCTGACGATCGCGTGGTCCAAGGACTACGACGGCGGTCCGCTGGGCCCGGCCGCCACTGTCACCCGGGTGGACAATTACAATAGCGTGCTGGCTTTCGAGACGCTCGGGCCGCAGCACACCGGCAACTATAGTTGCGAGGCCGGTAACCACGCGGCCCGGCGCGTCGTCACGCAGCGGTTGATCGTCAACGGTAAAAGAAACTAAAATAACCGACGGTCGCCCGTCGATGGTTTTTTACGATTTTTTACCCCAATCGATTCATATATTCGACTACCTCGCCCATCCCCACCCAGCTGCTGCCAGTCGTGCGTTTTACGTAGCTGAATTTTGTTGTTTTTTTTATACTCGTGGTATATATTTTTATACATTATTATATATATATATGTCGTCAGCGTTTTGAGTTTATTGTATTACTTTTTTCCATATATGTATATTTTGTTGTTTAGACGTATTGTTGAGTATACTATTATTATATTTGTATTGTGTACATTGTTTTTTAAACTTTTCTACGTTTAAATTATTATTATTATTATCGTCATCGCAATATCCTATATTGTGGTGCGTCTTTTGCGGGGTGATTTTTTTTTACTTGAGACATCCTCATAATTATTGTTCTATCGAATTTTATATTTATTTGATTACAAATTTAAAGTTACAATTATCACGCCACACTTATAAATTGATACAAAAATTACATAAAAGAATAGAAAAAAATCACTCCTTTGCAATATATTTATTATTATTATTATTATTATTGTTCTGTACGTGTAGTAAAGTCGTCCTTACTGTTCTGTATTGACGTCTTTACATTTTTACAGCATTTATATTACTATTATTATTATTATTATTACTATCGTAAATAATTTTGTTTTGTTTTACCATTAGTACCTCCCGTAATTGAGCCTTTTAATTTTCCCGCCGACGGGCTGGTAGAAGGCACTCGAACGAGGGTCGTGTGCGGCGTGAGCCACGGCGACCCTCCACTGAGCATTGCGTGGCTCAAGGACGGCGCGCCCGTCCCGCTGCAGGACGGCGGCGGCGAGGACCCGTCGGCCGCCGTCGCCACTGCCGCTGTCGCCGCCACTTTCGGCAATGGTGTCGGCAGCAGTGGCGACGGTTCCGTGGTCGTCACCACGCTTGACCCGTACTCCAGTTTGCTCAGCATTCCCAGGCTCACGCGACATCACACCGGCCGGTATACCTGCCAGGCCCAAAACCCCGCGGCCCAGGTCAGGTACACGGCCGCGCTGCTAGTCAAAGGTAAGTGATGCACACGGCGTGAAAAATGACCCACCGACTCTCATTCCCCGCTGAAGTCATATCATCCCCTCGAAAATCACACCACACATACAAAAACACACTCACACACAAACGCACATCGGACTTTTACTCGGCAGTTCTGTCGGGTCGACCATGGTATAGATCATTTTATTATAGTAATACCTATATATAACTATGTAATATTATAATATATAAAAATGAGACCATCGGATCGTCGTTGATATGCGATTACACCCTCCTACAGTCCTACAGGATATAAAACACAGGATCAGTCATGGTTTTAAGCTCCGTAAATACGTTTAGTGAAATGTCTAACTTTAAATCATATTATAATGATTTCCCTCAAAGTTAGCATAATTAAGACGCGTTAACGACAGTAAGTTGTCCAGAAAGTATAAGCTTACCTGATCAAAACCAATAAGTCTAAATTATACCTCATACCTATAATTTTGAATTCAGTGAATTTATTGAACTTAATTCATACTTTTTGAGATCTTTTAGAATCTAATAAATGTCTTAACATACTTTTGATATTAATGTAATAAAAAGACGTTCAGATGTATTTTTTTTATTTTAAACCAAATTTTAACAAAAGAGTACTTTAATATGCATTTCTATTTTTCATATTTAATATAATACGTTTGAATAAATAATTATACGATGAATAGGTATTCGTTAGTTAAATAAGATTAAGCCGCTGTGATAGAAATAAACAAAATTCGAACGCATTGCAATGGTTCACGATGAAGTTATTAAGTTTATATAGATAAATTAGTGCAATATTGATCAAATGTTTGTATCATTATTGTTTATTATAAGTTTATCGTAATCAGTTTATATCACTTTTAACTTTATTTTAACATAAATTGACCTGCTAAACGTGCTTACTGGATCACTTAATATTGTTTATTGATCATGTTATTTTTTTTTTACACGATCACCACTGACCACGCAAGACTCTGTGGATATATATATATATTTTTTTTTTTTTTTTTCATATCTAACAACACTTCGAACAGTTTTTTTTCCAATTTTATATAAATTGTTTATTAAATACTAAAAACAAACTCAAATTCATTATCGTTGGCTACACATATATATTTTATACCTATAATTACGCAGTCACCGATTCGTGATAATTAGTAATTATTATCTATAGTATACACTTCACCCACATATTCAGACAATCCGCGTTCTCATATTATAGACACTATCTTAATATCATGATCTACTACGTACCGCATACCATGGTCTACGCGATTAAACACGAGGAATTGTCCGATATCGTTTCAGCGACCGATGAAAATCTTGCGCGGACGACGTATTTCGGTTCTTCCACCGATTTTCGTCGGACGTATTTTGCGGGCCATCGGAACACAAACATTTTATATACGTTGATAAAGCGTTTGCTCGGCTTTTGCACCATTACACCACCGCCACCACCACATACACGTATATACAATTTGCAGTGTCAAGAGCCAAGCGACCGGAACTCGTTTATCGTTTTCGGGACCCGAAGGGTACATTTAAAAAGACAGTTTCGCAGCGGTCAATTATTCCGCATAGAGTTAGAACGGACGCCGATCGACCGTCCGACGTAAATTATGTAAATAAAAACGAATATAACAAAGGTCCGAGAGCGTATTCCGATCGAATAATGCGCTATATTCACGTATACATTTATATATTATATGTATTTAACTCACTTCCCCCCCACCATCATCATCACTATCGATACCCATTAGGTTTGACTGAATACTCGCACTGTATAAAATATAAAAAAATACAGGCATATAGAAATGCATTTAATGAAAACCAAAAAAACCAATCGACGTAACGAACACCGTTTTAAATAATATAATCATACGTAATTACTCTTTTAGTATAAATAAAACACAACTACAGTTAGCATGTATAAGTAATATTGTATAGTTACATCGTTTTATTCAAAATATAGATATCGATATTTTTATCCTATAAAAAATCTTTTTGAAGCGAATCAATGCTGCGACTCCGTCGACTTAATACATTTGGATATTCTGTTGCACTTTTTGGCTTTAAGGCTAACAATTACCACTATCTAAATGCACTTTATATTATAATCGTATACGTACTGTTAAAATTATTCATAATTCATTTGATTATAAACGAAAAGAAAAATGGTTGTAAACTTTTATCAGACTATCCATGATACGCCATGAATATCCGCGTTTATTAAAAAAAAAAAAAAAAATTCTTCCATTAAAATATGAATTTTAAACATTATACTTGAATATTTAACTCAAAATATTACACTGTTACATATTTATGAAGCCCGCAACGTTTGCTATGAATGCGTTTACTAAAAGGGAGAATAATTATAAACATAATTTTTAACAACAATATGGCTAATTCTTTTTTATTGCGGTGGTGGTTTTTTAAGTTTTTTCTTTTGAAATGCATTCATGATTTTGTGCACATTATATTATACACGCTACGCAATCCCGAGCCGTGAAAGTCTTTTTCCGTTCATCTCGAATTAAAATCTAAAACAAAAAAAAAAAATTTCCACTGCAATAATTTACATCGTCCCTTTCGATACTATTATAATTCTATGCCTATTATGCGAAATCACAGTTATACATATTTATTCATCCGATAATAAGTTCTGCTAAACTACTCATATTCACATCCAAAGTTATTTAATATTATAATAATATTCATCACCGATTGCCACCAAAACTCTAAAGCATTATTCCCGTGCACTTGTTATACACCTGCAGAGTGACGTAGCTCACGTTTTTCGTAACATCGAGTATACATGATAATAGGTACATCGGAAGAAACACTTAGTGTTGTAGACGACTCTAGAACGTTCTTTCATTATAATTTTTCATTAAAACCCGTTGAAATGCAAATCAAAACCTCTCGTTTTTTAATTGCACGATTCTTAATATTTCCCGACGCTATACAAGGAAATTTTTCAATTAAAAATATTAATTGGAGTACGATAAACTAAAAAAATATTCTATGTATAAATTAATGTTGATTTTTCATTTACGCTGCGCGTTGTACATAATTTAAAAAAAAAAACATTTTTTATAACCACTGCTTCGTTGACCATAAATTTAACTATACCGAACTCGTTCAAACGGAGTGCAAAAATTATAGACATAAATTCTTTCTATTCTAAGTGTGTATGTATAGAGGTACAAATTAAACAAACGTAATCCTGTTAAGAATCGCAGTTAACAAGCCGACAACTATTCAGAACTTCAAATCAATAATAATAAAAATCTTTATAAAAAAAAAATAAATAAAACGAGTAATACCATCACAATGTGATTCACGTGTATAATAATTATTTATCGTTTTACATACTATGAATCGTAATATTGTACCATAACCAATAGAAAGCCATAACTAGTTTCCGGTCGCTAAAAGGTCTTAATGATGTTGTAAAAAAAATCCATATTATGTAATAATATGTAAGCACTCACATATTAGTCACACGAAACAATATATATTATATATTATTTATAATATTATATTGTACACCAACTTAACTCACAAAACGTATTTATCATTGGAAACCATCACCAGTTATATGTTCACGATCACTCACAGGTAAAATGAGCACTTTTTATTTATTATTAATTTTTTTTTTTTTTTATTATTATTACTATTATTCATTCTTACTCTTTTATTATTATTATACTTTAATATTTTTATTACTTATAATAAAATTATTATACTCTTTATTATACTTTTTACTCTCGTTTAATTTATTCTAGAGAATTTTGTCGTACGTCTTCTAACCCGCACTATAGATACCTATATATTATATATAATATTACATCGTCCACACTCCATACTATTATTATTATTTATTATTATATTAATATCGTTCGTCGCGCACGGAGCGAATCTAAAGAGATTTCAGTAGAACGCGCGGTTTTCAAACAGCCGCTATAATAATGACAATATTAAAATCGTACGTATTGCACACTGCGACCTGCGTTATAAATTTTATTTATAAATTTATTTTTTCTCCATCGTTAAACGCGTAACACAATTAATGATTTATGATGGGTCCACGATGCACTCGCCGTCACCGGCTACATCGGTTTAATAGCCTATTACGACCGGCGTATAAGCCCGCGACCGCTATATGGCAGCTTCAGCGATACAGTACATGCGGTTCGGTATACATAATGTTATATTATAGTTTCGCCAAAGTGTAATACGCTGCTCTCGTTCTCTCACACTCTCTCTCTCTCTCCGTGTTCTTTTTTTTTATGACCGACTTCGATTCGTTCCGCTTGTTTATAGGTTTTACGATGTACCTACTCGTATCTTTACGATTCTTTTTTTTTTTTTTTTTTAACACTCCATCATTATAACAATATTCTATTATGATGTACGCGTTAATAGGATTTGCATGTTTTACACTATCATTGTTTAATCCATTTATTTTGCATTTAACTTGCACCGCACGCTGATATGCGTACAGGCACTCAAATGTATATAATATAATAATACTGTAATTTATTTATATTATTATGTATAGTCGCGCATTCTCATGGCGGGCATGTAACACGGTATATATGTGTACAGAGTGATTCGCCAAAAGCATGATTCTCGTCCCCATTTCATCCTACTGCCGTAAGGCGTAAACTATATCATTACACCCAGTGCCGACGTAAAGTTTAATAACTCGTGGGTTTAATGGGGAAAATTCTCGTTAGAAGAAAAGAAGCTATTGTATAATATACATGCCACTGCAGGACGCTCTTTAAATTCTATCAAAAAAATCCGAGTGTTTGAAAATATGCTGTTTTTAAGTGTTGGTACTTAAAAGTTCCGAACATCTGTACTTTAATAAACCGCATATTATAATCGAGGATAAAATGGTTAGAGGGGTGAATCGCTCTGTATGTGTAATAATATATATAATAATAATATAATATATGGATACACACTACGCACTTAGCTGCTGTACCTAGTGTGCCTACACATTTTATTATAATATATATTATTATCGACTTCCATTGTTTGTACGGCTTGTTATATTTATTATATAGTTCCAAAAGCGCATGCATGGCTCGTGTCTGTATAATATAATAAGTAGTTATAATGCACACGAGATGACGTATATTTGCATATTACATATTATAATAATTAATAATACAATAAAATTGTCTTATATACACATCCGGCGAGAGAGACGATGGAAACGCATTCGTTAAAAAGTAATCGTTTTCAACGCATAAAATAAACATTTTAAATTTTTTGCAAATCTATCGATGACCGTTATTATAGACATGATTTTTATGTGTATAAATATTTGTTGTCGTCATTTCCCATAATTTACACGCTGCATAATCTGATTATATATATATTATATATAGTTATTCGCGTTCGATCACAACGATTTATCTGCAGCGTATACGCTAACCAAAACTCGTTTCCATCGTCCTTTGTCCGGGTCGTCAACGTTTCGATAATAACATAATAATAATGTGTAATATGCATATTATACTGCATTGTACGTTATGTTATGTTTCCGCTAATAACTACAATAGTTATTGTCTATATAGCTCGAAACATCGATTCGCAAAACGCAGCCCGCCTCTGTTGACTTTTTTTTAGATCAAGTCAACTGGGGTACATAATAACCTACATAATTATAACAATATTTTAATGAACAACTGTCAAATCGAATACTTGAAATACCAATTATCAATACTGTACCGTGTGGATTAAGAGTTAAATCGTTTGTCAGTTTGAACAAGACGGCATCATTCGATTACAAAATATTTTCATTTTAAAAAATAATAATTATAACATAATATTGATTATAACCTATATTGGCTAAAATATTGTAGGTGCCAACAATATATTGTAATGTATTATTATAAATTTATAACAGTAAAATTATCATGCTGTTTATGGTTTTTCCGGATATCCTGATGAAATCAACAATGTTAAAATACTCTATCAGGATGAAAATGAATAATCTATATTTCGGACGTACGCACACGCGTCACTCAATATTATATAGGTATATACCCTACGTGCCAACTAAATTAGTTGGAAAAAATTTCGTTGATAAAATTCTTTTCGTTTAGGAAATTATTATTATTATTTTTTTTTTTCACATAATTTGAAGAAACTATAAAGAAACTTTTTTTTATTATCATCTTAGAAAGTTTTACTTTTTTAAAGGACAATTTGCTACTTTTAAATAATTAACTACTCATCCGCTTGAAGTTCTATTTATTATACATCGAAATACTATACAAAATAATCTGCTTAAATATTCGTAGAACCTTCATTGTTGACTTTACAATTATTATAAACTTTAGACTACAAACATTATAGTACCTAACGGTCTGAACAATAATTTATTGAATAAATATTTTTTTAATATAATTTCGACAGAACATGATTCAATTTTGTTCACAACAGAGTCCGAAATATATCAAATATTATTTAATTTAAAATTAATGGTTACAGATGAACTTTTCTTCTTCAATTATTTGTTTTTAGTTTAATTAACATTACTTTTTTAATTTCCGTAGTTATTTTGGAAAACTAAAATTAAAATTTGAATTATTTTAGTCTTCTTTGTTATTAAACATATTTTAAACCTAAAATTAATTAATATACACTTCCTTGTAATTTTTTTAACGAAAAAATTGAAAAACAATACGGCATTATTTTATGTATCAAATAATTAAATACGGTTTTAATACATAGTACTTATTAGATCATAAATTTGAAATTTTTTGTGTTTCGAATTTACTGAAAAATATTTTTGCATTGTTTATATGACAATAAAATTATCTCAACTTCTACAATTTTCTTAAGTTCTATTTAAATAATTACATTTATTTGAACATGTTTTATTATACTGTAGTAAACAGGAGTTTAATACATTAGTAATAATAAAACAGAGCAAAGTTAGACAGCATTTTATATATAAATACAATATTATAAAATTGTATTTTCTAAGACGCGTTCATCATCTTTATTATTTCTTACACAAGCGATATCATTTTTCATAAACTGATAATAAAATTATGTCTATTATATTTTCGATAAACGTATCCCCCACATTTCCAGGAAAAAATTAAAGTTCGAAGCATTTGGTAGAAAAAGTTTAGTTTTTACTTAAATACTAGCATAATATACATAATATTACGGGTGTTATTATAATAATATATTATCATATTAACCAATATACGCCACTCCTGAGTTCTTAAATAATATTATTATTACATTATTTTGAAACTATAGTGGCGTGTACTGAAACGAAACTCGTTTATTGTACATATCTACATTACGTCTGCAATAATTATATGGTATGCAAATTTCGCGTTCTACTGTCGATTCCGCGATAAATAATTATTAAATAAAAGCGGTCGGTTATATAACTACGATGATTGGTATTTCAAGTATTCAGTACGTAGAGCGGTTCAAAATCGTTTTTGATTATTTATTTTGGTTTGTTTTATTCCCCTCCCCTTCACCCCATAGTGCCGCCGAAGTGGACCATCGAACCGACGGACGTGGACATCGAAAGGAACCGACAGTTAATCATCGATTGTCAAGCCGATGGTGTTCCCAAGCCTACTGTCATTTGGAAAAAAGCTACCGGTCAGTGTTTGGAATATAATATAAATATCATTACAAATTATTATATTTTAGACCGTATTTATAATTTTGGATTTTTTAATTTTCGTTTACAAAACTTTTTCCCTCCTGCTGTTTTACCGTATTGTCATTTGAGCCAAACGTATACTGAAGTCTAAAATGTATTTTAAATTTGATTAAATATTCGTGGATTCAATATTTCAAAGTTTATTTTCAGACTGTAAAAGTAAAGAAATTAATATCTATATTACAATTATGTGATTAAAATTTGTAAATATACATTCTAATCGATTGAATAAATCATGGATAACAATAATGATGTACAAACATTTTTCGTATCTTGATAAATTACAATATTTTTTATTTTAATTTTGGACATTTTTTGCTCAATATTTTTATTTTAATTTAAAAATAGGCATTTCTTTTTCAAGATGAATTATATTTCAAAGAAAAAATTAAATAAACTATGCTCGAGGACTAAACGTATATACTGTATATATCACGTATTTTAATAAATATTCTTTCATTTTTTGGTACATCTGATATATTAATGAAAATGAATACAATCCGATACTATATAGGTACCTTTGTAGTTTGTAGTAGGTACCTTTGTGATTATTTCTCGCTGCTTTATGTTATTTCAATTTGAATTATTTAGCGTTTGTGGTAAAATGATTTATATATATTGTATTATTTGTATTATTATTATTATACGCATAAATTACGAAGAAGTTCCAATGAAAATATAGGGAAAAAATTACAAAAAGAATTACAAACAAAAAGGGGTTGAAAAAGAACGTTTTATTCTTTTGCAGTTGACCTTAATAAAATGGAACAAAGAGAAAGAATAAATGAAATGAAAGCTTTTAATGGTAATTTAAAACCATACTTCCAAGTTCCAATATCCTTTGTTCACTATACCTACAATTTTAAGAGTTGAATACACATTAAACATTCCTACATTTATAACTATAAGTAATGTTCTATAGCACTCTATTAATTATGACTAAACAGTCAACAGTATTATATTTTGAAACAACAAAAATGTCTACGATTTTGTGGATGTTGTTGGTAAACTTATCTTTCAATGGAGTTTTTTTTATTTTTTATATAAACAACCTTTATGTATTATATACCTACCATACATACAGATTTTTTTTTAATATTCTAAAAACAGGTCGCTAATAAAAGTGACAAAAATAAGTGAAGAAAGCGAATGCTATTCGATAAAATTTCTGAAACCAGTAGAGCGAATATTGGGAGAGACAAATGTTCAAAAATATTTTGAGTTTAAGAGCCAATTACATTTAAGCAGTAGACTGAAAAATTGTTCATAATGGTTTGATGACTTCTTAAAAGAACTTACACGTTTGAAAATTAGATGAACCCTATTGTTGTGAAATTCCTAGAACATAGAAACGCATTTGACAGAATTCACTGTTCTAAATGATCATACGAATACAAACTTTGACAGGTTTTCGAAAAAATGACCTCCTGTATTATTCTGAAGGGTAGTACAACGCGGTAGCTTTCAAATAGTCTCTATAGATCTGTCATTCTTTTCCACTACAGCTGTCATATTATTTTGACGTCTTATTTTTCAACGAATATAAGTGAACATATATATATTAATAAGAGAAAATAGACTTGACAATTTTTATTACTTCTTTAAATTTATTCAAATTTATTTTACGATATTAATGATCATATACTATGAAATGAAAAATTATATTTAATTATACACTGAATACATTTTTTTTTTTAAAAGACTCATTTACTGCGAAAACTGCAAACAGTAAGATAATCTAATAATAACAAGTTCAAAATCATATTATGTTTTTCGTCCATCTTAGCTGTAGATTAATAGCTGAGAAAAGAGATTTTAGTATTTAACAAAACTAAAATTCCATCATGTAAAAAACCAGTATACTATATTATGCTAATTGCGACTCACAACTTCTAGTAATGTGTTTAAAATTGTAAACAATTAATAATCAATAACAATGTTTTTCTGTCAACGCAGTAATGTAGTATAGACGTAGACTTAATTTCATTATAGGCTCGTATGATAATAATTTGATTAACAATTAATGTTTTTGTGTGTATCGAGATAGGAAGTAAATCTGGTGACTACGAAGAGTTAAAAGAAAAAATACATACGAAAGTACTAAGTAATCATTCGCTGTTACTACAAAACGTAAAAGAAGACAAACAAGGATACTATCTATGTCAGGCTTCCAACGGTATTGGAAACGCCATCGGAAAAGTGATCCAAGTCAATGTTAAATGTAAGTGAGCTCGATCTACGTATCTATCTATAATACAGTGTTCCCATTAAAATATATAACCTTATAATCGATGCTTAGCTTCACCTCTGTTTTCATCGACTTCGAGAACGGTCTCCACCAAAGAAGGCGACACGGCAACTTTACAGTGTAACGTGACGGGCGATCAACCAATAGAAGTAAAATGGTTCAAAAACGGCAAAACCGATACAATGTCATCGAGCAAATTCAGGTAGGTCTGAACTGATAAGCTCTTATTTACATCACTCATAAAATACCCGTATAGTTTTGACTGTATTTTATTTTTTAATGTTCTAATGATAAATTAATACAATGCTTGAAACTTTTTACGACTCAAAGTGTTTGATTAATAACTACATATTATATGTATAATTTTAATCCTATATGTGTTATACGTTATACGAATAACACATGGTATAAGTTCTATACCAGAAAAATTCAATTTCACATTATATGAATTAACGCTTAACTAGACTCAGTAACGTTGGATATTTTTTTCAAGTGTAACAATACAATATCACTCCTTAAGCACTGGCTTTCCGAGTATAAAATTATTGTAATATTAAATATATATATATATAGACAGTATAAGTACATAAGACAGTTTAATTATTAAAACTACAGGGAGATGATTTATAAAAAAAAATTATGATGTAGGTACATATTATTTTAGATTTAGAATTTTTGTCACCTTATCATTTTGAATGTAACACGGCGCTTAGTGTATGCAATATTGATACATCTACCAGTGCCATAATACGATGTGTCGTCCACTATTGCTTTATCGTTTTCGAATGCAGTTCGGCAGCACTAACGTTAGTTTCGATTTTAATATTCACACTATTACCGACTGTTTTAACAAATCAATTATAACTTATAACATTAACTTAAACGTTATAATATAAAAAAATGTCAAAATATTTTGAAAATTTAACTCTAAATAGATAACACTAATTTAAACATTTGGTGAAAATGTATTTACAGTGATTAGATTTGAGTTACAAATATATAAATATATATATATATATATATGGCCATATGGGGCCTGTTATATTTGGTATAACAATATTTTAGGAGCCCATTTTTTATTTTTGCGGGGGCCCCACATTTTTTTGTTACGCCATTGTATACAACAACTGTATATTATATAATAATTGTTTGCAGAAAATCATGTGTGAGAGTATATTATAAATTATTATCTTGAGCCCTTATAAAAGGTCAACTTACTAACGATCATGTTTGTTTGGGACTACTCATTGAAAGTGATATGGAAAGTTAACGTCACGATTTCTTATGAATAGGCTACTCTGTTTCGTGTAAAATTCATGTTTTTTTCATATTCCCAAAATATTATCTATATTTATGCAGCTCAAAAAATAATTCATGATTCCGCCACATAAAAGTCCAAACTTGGGTTATTTATTTTTTCTGCAATTGAAGTTTAAACTTTAACACTTAAGTATTATATAGATTTTAACACTATAGGTTTATACATTTTATATAATTAATAACACATAACAATTTATAAAACATTGTACTTCAATAGAAATATAGTTTACGGTAGTTGCGGTATGCAGCCTTCCATAAATGTCAAAAATGAATCGAAATATGATTTATTAAACGTTGTTACTTGAAAGATTAACTTGAAGTAAACTAACACTTTTATAATCAATATTATTTAAAAACCGATTTAAACTTCAACTTTTCAATAAATCAATAAACACTTGAATTTTTCAAATTGTTTTTTTTTTTACATTTTATTTGCCCAATTAACTTTTTCTAAAGTAAACATAAAATTGTACAAACTCATGTCTGTTAATCTCTCGTTGTGTTTGCCAACTGTCCATACGCTATAATATACTGACCGTGGTAACATACCGATTTAAAATTAATTCTTCTATTTTACTAGTAGGAGACCACCAAACATTTTTTATACATAGGTTCCTACTATCCATAATATTATGATGTTTAATTTGTGCGTTTCGTCCGATTTAGACTTACAGAACGACAACAGACGTTTGGCGAAAAAGTTATTGCTTCACTACAAATCAATAACGTACAAGTAGATGACGGTGGCTCATACGTGTGCCAGGCGAGTAACGTGTACGGTAAAGACCAGCAATTGGTGCAATTGTACGTCCAGGAGCCGCCAAACAGACCTAATGATTTGAGAGTGATCACTGTGACTAGTACGACTATCAACGTGCAATGGGAACACAATGGCGATCAGACGTCCAAATACATAGTACAGCATAAGAAAGCCGACGGTATGTTATTTTTTTAATAGAGTTTTAGACCAAATCCGTACCGCGTAATCAAAAAAATATTGTGTTAAACCGATGATAGTCAATAGTGGTAAACTACTAACGATTTATTGTACCCAATTATATCCACAATAAAATAACATATAAGTGCAAACAAAGCGCATAAAATATTAGATATGAAAATAAAATAAATTTAAACATTTGGCGTAATATTTATCATATATTTTGTAGATGTTTGAATAGGTGAATTTAAAAAGTGGGCTTCATAAGGTGAAATTGATTTTTCTACTACATTATTCAATGAGATAGAACGATACTTTTTCTCTATAAAAAAATATGGGAGGTGACAAAAGATAAATTAATGGTTCAAGTGTATACCTGAAATACAATTATTTTATTTCTCCAACGCCAGTTTTTAAAATAGTCTCTATTTCTATTTTTTAAATATTTAGTTTTAAGTATTATACAAATAGTATGATTATTAATATAAATTTATTATCACTACATCTACTTTCTATGGTTTTTTTATTAAACTTACAATATAATAATAAATAAATTATACACTTTAATATATTATACATCGTAATTTAAGAAAAAAAAATTGTAAAATATATAATGATTAATGAAGTGATGTTTATAAGCTTTGGTGAATTAATATGCCACTTGTTTTCAAAGTGCCACTTATCATTGGTAAAACATTGCAGGTGTTGATAAGTCTGGTTAAACTTTAAAATGCTAAACAAAAAAATTAATGTAAGCCACTAATGAAATTGGAAGTATATAAGTATTAGGTGATTTCTGATGCCACTATACATTGCCAATGAAAATGAAATAACTATCGAAAGATTATACTACAAATGAATTATATTTGGGAACTTTAGTTTTGAATAAACGTCCGTGAGAGTATACGTTGCATACTATAAAATATAAATCAACTAATATATTATCGCCTATTATAGCTTGAAACATTTAATTTTTTAAAATCTAAATTAATAATAATGATTTAACAGTTATTGTTTAACTGCCCTTCGTTTATACCTATCTGCAACACCATTATTTTCCTACAACCTAATAGATTTTTTTTATTCATCGTTGATGTTGATATTCAAACAGGTTGGTGGGATCCGACCGAAGTGGATAGCAACGTTCATACAGCACTCGTTGGCGGATTGCAACCAGCTACCAAGTATTTGTTAAGAGTGATTGCGGCCGGAGATGCTGGCTGGAGTTCACCCAGTGACGATCTGGTTGCGATCACCAATCCCGAACGACCCAGTGGCCCTCCGGCAAGAATCGAAGTCCGGTCTTTGTCGTCTACGCAGCTACTTGTCACTTGGTCGCCGCCACAAAAGGAACACAGGAATGGCGTAGTGTTGGGGTACAACGTCGGTTTCGTAGAAGCAAAGTAAATATCAGACAATAAAGTACAATTAATAACGAACGATAACAAAAATATTATCATATTTTTCTGTTAAGTAGCATGGATAACATGGCCCACAACATGACTACGGTGTACGGTGACGGGGAAGACGGTGGCGAGTTTATATTGGCAGATTTGATCAAATTTAAAAGATACTCGATTGTGGTGCAAGCGTTCAACGAAGTCGGTAACGGACCGCTATCTGAACCCACCACAGCGCAGACTATGGAAGACGGTATTTACGTGTTTTTTTTGCGTTTAATTTGAGAAGTAGATTATGTGTAAATATAAAGTCTTATTGAATGCGAATTTTCTTAACACTAATTGAAAATTTATCCCCGGATAAAATAAAAAATATATTTATTTTACGAATTTTCGAATATTTTTAAGTAAATTCTAAATGCATTTTTTTTAAATATTTATCAACAAGTACATCATATTATGTTTCATTGAATAGTTAGTATTTTTATATTTATGATAATCATTTTTCTGCTAGAAATATATTCAATTTGTTTTAAGTCGATAATAAATTAGATACGGTAGCGGTAACGATTTTAGATATCGCAACATCCGCTCTGTAATTTAGTTCTCTGGTGATAGTTATTCTCATGGTTTATTTTTCTACTTTATACTTATTCAATTATTTATTTATTTTACACAGTTAAAATTTTAAAAATTAATATTAAATATTTCAAGTTTTTATGTTTCAATATATTATATTTTGTGAAAAATAACAATACTTAAATACTACACAGTACGCATATTAATATATTGTGATAACATTTTTATTTAGTGGCGGTTTTAAAATTATTGATACGAGTATATACTTGGTTTTTTTAAAGACTATAATGTATAAAAATCAAATTTTAAATCAGTAACTACTATTACTTATTTTTTTAGTATTGAATTTCGCAGGAAAATGATCTGCTTTGGAGAATAAAAATTATAAACGTAAACGCTGTCATTTAAGAAACTTAAAAAAAAGCAATAAAATATAGTAAAAATTTCTTGTTGTTATGGCTTAATATTAGTTACCTAAAAAAAAAATATTTCCAAAAAGTTATAAAATACTCTTTTGTAAAAGTGTCATTTATATTGTATCTATATGCTTATATATATAATTTTTTTTATCATATTTTAGTACCATCCAGTTATCCGCTAGATGTGCATTGCTCGTCATTGGGTTCGCAAACGTTACAAATGTCTTGGAAACATCCAGAAATGCAACACTGGAACGGAGTGATTCAAGGATACGTGGTCACTTACGATTCCATAGATAGAGGTAGGCGCCTATATGCAGTGGTCTATTGATGGGCGGCTTACGATGATTTCTTTAATGATACCGTATTGATATTCGACCACGTTTCAGATGACGACATTGAAATCGGTAACCGGAGAACACCGTCGCTGACCATCGTCCTAACAGGACTACACAAATACACCAATTACACACTAAAGGTCGCCGCCTATACACGAATCGGAACCGGCGAGAACTCCAAACCGATCATGTGTTGCACCGATCAAGACGGTATGATTATATGATATTATGATGATCAACAGTAATATTTAAGATCTATGTAAAAATGACTTATGTCTAAAGTCGGTCGAAAACCACAAAAATATATTATTATTATACATTATTATGTACCGTTCTAGCACCTGGACCGCCAGAAGACATAAAAATCGCCGTTGCATCTGCACAATCGTTGACAGTCGCCTGGTCGCCTCCAAAGTACTCAAACGGTGTTCTCCTGCGATACAATTTGTACACCAGGTAACGCCATGATAATATTACGTTAATATTATTATGTATAAAATAATTTAAGTTTTATGTGAATACAATAAATACATTATCAATATTGAACACGTACATTTTTATTTTCAAGTGTTTTTATTTTCCTGTTCACGTTCTATTCTATTATAATATTTTAATTGTGTGAATAATATTATGATAGAACATTTTAATTGAACACAGTGCGATTGTGTTCATATCGAAATAACAAAATTAATTTAACTTTATTTAATAGTTATTTATTATAAGTAAAAAAGATACTGATTACAGATAAAGTGATAACTGTCATATATGGTATCACGGATCAATATACGTATATTAATCCATAAATGGTATACAAATATCGTATTAATAGTTCAAATTAATAATGTTACTTCAAATAATAAAAAATAATATAACATACTATAATATTATGAGAAATTTAACTTAAGTATTTGAGTACGTGATAAATTGGCTAAAATAATTTAAACAAATTTTCCAAAGTAATTTTTTTTACAACACTGTAATATATATATGTGTGTATGTTATATATGTTTATAGAGTTATGAAAGGAGAAGAGGAATTGAACCATATGAAGAGGACGTTGCCAAGTCATCATCTGACGTACGAAGCCAAATCATTACAGCCACATTTGGAATACCAATATTGGGTGACGGCTTCCACAAAAATTGGAGAAGGACAGAGCTCAAAAATAACGACTCAAATACTATCAACGACCAGAAGTAAGCAAGCTAAGCACCGCGTATTTTAATTATCTATCGGTATTCGCGCACAATAGAACGAGTTTGCGCAAGATCATTTCGTCAATAAAAAAAAAAAAAATTAATAATTTAGACACTTTTTGATAAAAACCAAAATCGGTAAAAAAATAATTATTGTTATCAAAGGATATTCAAATATATTATACGTAATAATGAATAGCACAATAATTTTAAACCATACTACCGATATCGATCAAAGTGAAATAATAACTAAATATTAAATATTAGGTACCTATATAGTATATAATTAATTTAACTACAAGGTAATTATTTTATACATTAGTCATCAGTGTTAAAACTTTTCAAGCTTCCTATAGGAAGACTATAGGACTGTTTCCTGGCACTAAGAATTCATAAAATGTAACCATAATATTTTTGGGATTCACAATAAAAGTTAAACTGATTGAAAAATTAATAATTTAAAAATTTAAATCAGTGTACACTAATCATGTCTTTATGTATTTGATTTTACTTTAGAAATAATTACAAAAAATTAACCAAATTTTATTTTTATCAAACCATATCTTTTTTCTTTAAACACAATATATTTAAATATTGTATTATGATATTTACAGTTTGATTTTACTTTTACTGTGGTAGGTAGATAAATTTAAATAAATAACTGTTATAACTTTTAAATTACTAGCTATCAGGAAAAAAGTTATCAAACATAAAATACGGCACTATATGGCGAATTATGTTTAGGTAGTATAATAAATTTGTATATTCTCGAACATGGATTAATTTACCCTCAAAACTTTCCTAATTTTTCCAAAAACAATTTGAAACTTTTATCAAAATCGGTCTAGTAGTCAATAAGCAACAAACACAAAGACATTGCTTTTTTGTAGGTACATAACAATAAATTAAATATTATTTTTTTCATCTAAAAAAAAAAAACCATAGCAACGCATGGCGGTTCAGATAGTTTATACCAATTCAATGAAACCAATGTCAACTCTAAATATATGCAAAGAAAAAATTATTCAATTTTCATGAACCGACATGAATTAAATAGATGTGTAAGCCACCCTATACCAACCTATAAATGGTTAAAAAAATAACTTGAAAATACCCTTCGAGTTTTAACGAATATATTAATATTACTTTTATTGAAATTGATGAAGTTTTTATTTCCAAGATTAGAGTATTTAAAACTCCCTAACTCTTGTACTATTAATATAGATAGATAACTTACAATATTAAAACTTACTGTTTTTGTTGTCACTCAAGTAGTTCCAGCGAAAATCGTTTCTTTCGGCGGTCTTATCGAGAGACCTTGGAGGACGTCCATAAAACTGCCTTGCACAGCTGTTGGACAACCCACTATCAAGAGACAGTGGCTAAAAAGCTACAGGGCTATTCAGTCTTGGGATGGTAACTTGGAAGTGATGGAAAACGGTGATATGACGATAGCGTCTCTCCAACGATCGAACAGCGACAATTACACGTGTCACGTGGAAAACATACACGGTGCCGATGCGATAATTTATCAAATAATCGTTCAAGGTGAGTTTGGTGCAATAAATTTTCAGCACAAAACAAATCTTAGAATATATTTATATATTATAACTGTATGTTTCTACCAAAACTTAAGTCAATTGAAATTTGCACCGTATAGGACCACGGGTCAGTCATCAAATCGGTGTGTCTCTCACTCATTTAAAACGATTAATTTTTTTTTTGACTCGTTAATCGTATTATTAAACAAATATAATAGGAACAGCTGTATACAGAATTAACGATATAAGCATTACATATCATATATATTAGTATATATCACTATCAACTATAAAATTATAGTGGTAAAAAACACTTTAAAATGATTATAAATCGTAATCATACCTCGTCCCTATTTTATTTTTAATTTTTTAATTTTATCGACTGTTTAATTTTAATACAAATATATCGTCTTCTTCAGGAACATATATTAATCAAGGAAGTTGATTCCTTTTTTTTTTACAACAACAAAATTATATATTATAATCGCTACCGTATAGTTGCCATAAATACTGCGACATTATCGGTATCACATAATTTTAAATACCATTATAGCCCTGTAAAGTTTATTAGTTCATAATATTGTTTCTCTGCAGTGCCCCCGGAACCGCCTGTCTTGTACACCGCTCGAGCGACTAGCTCCACTCTCGTGTTTCATTGGCGACTATCGTCCAACGGCGACGCTCCGATCACCGGCTACACTATGACGTACCACTTGCACCCCAGAGGTCCGTACCGTCAAGTTTCGATCCCGAGACACACGACGTCGCACTATCTGAACGTGAGTGTGTTCATCCGACAATCTGTATTTTTAAATTTTTGAGAACTCTGAAAATGTCGAGTTGTTTGTCGACGACCTCCGTCTAAAATTATCATCGGAAAAAAGAAAACAAGTACTATAAAAACGATTAATACTGGTCTGTAGGACTTAGCGTGCGGCCAGACCTATCAGGCGCACATCGTAGCCAACAACAAGGTGGGCAGCTCCAAGCCCAGCGTCGTGGTGACGGCCAAGACGAAAGGCGGTAAGCCCGGAGTGCCAAAGAAATTGCTGTTCCTGAAGCCCAATTCCACGTACTTGCGGTTAAACCTGGAAGCATGGCCAGACAACGATTGTCCAATCGATAGATTTGTCATAAGACACCGACCGATGTTGCAACCACACTGGACCACGAGTAAGTACAATTAATCATAATTGTACATGTTCTATATACATGATACCCCTCCTAAGCTATTGCAGATGATTCCTTAGCAATCGAGAAAGTCAAGTGCAGATTCGTATACGCTTAGCTGCCTATCTATATTAAAGGTCCCTTTTACCTCCACTTGCAGACTACATTTCCATTTGAAAATCTCTTAATTCCACAGTTTCCGATCGTATGTAGTGTGCGTTCTACTGCCAAATATTATTATTTCTACTAAAAATGTTATCTAAAACAATTTTAAAATGTTTTCACATCATACTCGATTTACGCCTACCATACCTTCCCCGGACATTTTTTTAAAACTTTTCATTATAATATCTACTGTCTATATATACTTAATAATGATCTTTTAACTCACTTTTTTACAGGCTATTGGACCTTGTAAATAAAAACCCCACCTCAATTTACTTTAATTTATCTTTTATTATATTATTAATTTTCAATATTGTTGATGTTATTTTTTTTTCTTATATTATCTTTATCGTGTACAATCTTATGTATTCGGACCTCGGTGTGTAATAAAATAAATGAATTACGACGGACAAATATTATTTACGTCGTAGGATAATAGTTATTATTTTATCAATTGTTATAATATTATATTAGTAATTTTCTTTAATGACCGTTTCAGCTGCCGACAACTTGCGAAACCAGAGGAAGTTCACGATAACCGGATTAATGCCCGCCACAGAGTACCAGTTGCAAGTAGAGGGCCACAATGCCGCCGGATCGACGTTGACGGAATATTATTTTTTCACGCTGACAGAAGACGGAGGTGAGCACATCGTTCAGTCTGTAGACGAATAGTTTGTGGTTTTTATTTACTCCATTTAATAACCATTTCTGTTCATCCATTTTGCAGAAGAACCTCCGCCGGAGCTGGTCGAAAAGAGTCAAATATCTCGTCCGTTTTATTACATGGACATGAAAATGGCTATTCCCGTGTTAGGAACATTTGTCGCCGTTCTTGTGGTCGTTTGCACGGCGTTCGTCTGCTTGAAAAGAAGTACGGCTACCATATTCAAGTATACTTTTTCGTAGTGTCTATATTGATATCACTGCACGAAAATTATTATTGAAACGATACGATCATCACTTAGATAGTTAGACGCTGGTGTTTACGTTTCTGGTGTACCGAGAAAATAATACCGGTGTATTAACAATATAGTATTCATTACCACGTTTACTGTAACATACGCTGTGTACAGTGTGTAGGTACCTACCGCCGTGGCGCCGCCACTGTTTACGGTTAAAACCGCGGGTTTGTACTTAAAACCTGGGTTCACAACAAAAAGTTAAGTTATTTAACCAGTCAATTAAACTATAGTTAAGGTCTCGAGTTATAATTAAATTATTTACTAAATAATTAAAAAGTAAAAATATGAATAAAACTTTTTGATTACCTTATAGTTAATACCCACCGTATAGAATAAATAAGTCTGTTTATAATTGGTATATATCGTCAGTATTCCAACGACACAGATCAGTCGGCAGTCAGGCGCCATGACAAAATAAATAAAATATCAGTTTTGTCATGGCAGTCTCTATATCATATATATAGATCGTATATACCCTCTTACATTTATGTTGACACTTTACACACGAATATACATTTCAGAACGGGATAACGTTCCGGCTCAGGGTGCGGGAGACACACGTGACAGGAGGAGTGCAGAAAATCAGAAATATTATGCGACTATCCACAAAGTGGGGCTGACCAATTCCGAGAAAATTCCTGGTAAGTGATAAGATAGCAATCGTACATACAAATATACAATACAAGTAAACTTTGATCCGTTAACGACCAAAAGCTGTGAATTTGCCCCTCAGTGATAATTCAATGCTACCATATTGACGTGGACTAGAGAGGTCTTGGTGTTGAGGTAATAGTACTTCGAAGATATTTTTATATTACAAGTCGACTAAAGAACTTAAAAAATAATCGTAACACTGATATGGTTGTGATCGTATGTACAATTTGTAACAATGTATAAGATCAAAAAAAAACCCCGAATGTCTACATTATCGAATAAATCGCTGTAGTTACATTCGGTGTGTGTGTCAGTCGTCTATAACACCATTAATCATAGAACATTCAATGGGTCCGTCACTCACTCGAATTGAAATCATTGAAAAATTTGAACGGAGTACTACTTAGAAAAATAAATTATAGGTATTAATATACGCTATACAGTAGGTACAGATATAGTAAACCTATATGAAGGTAGGGATTTTTTTTCAAAAATTCCGTTTACGATTAAATGTTTATCGATTATCTATTACAATAAACCGTGTTGATATTTAACCGTCCTGTTGGTAATGGTAGAATTTTGATTTCGACAAACTCGGAAAAAAACTCACGTCAACAAAACGATTTCTGAGACTTTTAAACTCGGAATAACATAATATTAATATTATAGCGAGCAGTGTATATACTGTCGCAGGTTAAACCGTTTATACGAATATTTTAATAATATTACAATGTGATAAACAGAGACGTCGGCCGATATATCGCCTTACGCCACATTTCCAGTGGACGATTCACAACGCGGATCCATGCCAATGTTGCACAACCTCACGCTGCGCCAGCATTCTGTCCACGAAAATTACGCGCCACCTTCGCACCCACCAAAGGTAAGTAACTCATTCGGTCATATTATAACAACTCAGATTGTGAATTTAATACACAAAAAAAAAATTATGAAAAATGTATTTAAAATCTCAAAAACAACTCACTATTAAAGCCAGTTTTCATGACAGACTATAATCTCAAAAATGCATTAAAATCTATCGAGTTTTATTGAAAATAAATAAATACGTTTTTAATAAAACTAAAAACTATTTAAAAATGCGAAGTTTTGACGTGTATTCAATATTGGCATTTGGCACAATGGTACTTTTATAAAAAAAATTGTAATAGAATATTATTTTTTTTTTTCTAAGAATATTGTCATTTTACAAATTGTATTAGCTTATAATATAGTTATCTAATAACATTTCTGAAAACGGATTTAAATTTGTCATAAGGTTTTTAACATTTTTTAGTTAATTTTTTTAGTTCAATATAATCAGCTACAATATTTTACAATTCTTATAATTCACCATCTTAAATACAATTTTTTTAAGTGTTAAAAAGTTCAAGCTGTGAAAGAAAAATCGTCTTCAATTTAACTTAATATTGAATTAAAATACGTTTACAGAAGTTTTATGCAAAAACTATCTACTAAGGTCTAAGTGTCTAGGACAGCATTACCTATGTATAAACGGTACCGGTATATTTTGGTAGAAAATACAGCCAGTCGGTATCGAATCCCAATATCTCATCAAGGTTTTTGATTTGAGTCTGTGTTTTTCAATAAATCCGAAAAAGGGGTCACCTAACTAGATATAAATGAATTATAACTCTAAACACCGTAAATACGTTTTACCTACCTACAAATAAATGTATTATGTTTAATAACTACTAATCACAAAATAGTTTTTAAACTATCTCACTGTAAAAAGGGAATAAAATAAATATTTTATTTATGAAGACACGTAAAAAAAATTACTATTTTTCAAACATTTGGAAACAAAAATAAATCAGTATATGATACTGTGTACCATTATTATTATTTTTTTTAAATTTCAGATGTTCAAAAACAGACACGACAGATCGGCTCAAGATTTGTACGAAAAACATTCTGCACACAATATTGACGATTCGGATTCAGATGTCGAACAAAATATGACGTCAAGTAGGATTGAATCGTCCAATCATCCGAACAAAACAAAACTTACAAGCGAGTGTCCAAAGTGATATCGCTAAATAAACAAACACGTTACAATATGACTTTCTTTGATCACTTTTTAATATTATTTAATTTCTTACGTTTCGTGTTTGTTGACAGACTGTGTCTTATTTGACGGTTGTTTAATGAACATACTATTGCAATTTTTTTCAGGTTTCATATACAGCCGGGCACAGTCCAGTACGTCATCGGACTTATCTCCACCGCCAACTGAACAAAAATCACTGCCACGACGAACACAGACTAGGTAAAAAAAAACGGTGCACGTAGAAGAAAAAAAACTGTTGTCTCTATTAATCAGAATTTCTTCAAATTGTTTTGATTAGATGGTTCCCGACCAATAGATCTAAAAGGTCTTCCTCGATGGCCAACACATCATTGTTCCCCACAACTAGTGCACGTCGAGCAGAGACTGACAGCAACTCGGACACATTGAAGAAACTTAACTTGGGCAAGTCGACACTGTGGTCGAGACCTGTGTCAAACAACAACCCACAGAAGCATTCAGATTACTCCATAGCTGTTTAGATTGGTACACTTAAATACAATAGATTTGTTATCACACGTTTTTTTTTTTTTTTTTGTTACTTAAGAAATTTTGTTATACATAATAATATTTAATATTTATTAACGATTTTAAACATTTTTAATTGTTTTAATAATTAAAATATATATAAATAAAAAAATAAATAATAATTTGAAACAATGTATACTACTTAAACAGATATTAACAATTGCTTATTGATTCACTGTTCAATTTGCAGTTGATCAATCTGCTCTTGAAGTTGGAGATTCTTTTGTACTTCAGTCTCAAGCTCCTTTACAGCCGCTAAATATTGCCGATGAGCTGACATACAAGTGGATAACTGGTTGTTTAAATTAGACTTGATACTTTGCTCTTTATTTCTTTTATTTTCCACCTATAAAATATGGTCATACTGTAAAATTCACCAGGCCTAATGTCAAACAAAATGAGTATCCAAGACTTACCCTGTCTAAAGTTTGTTTTACGCTAACGTCTATATTTTCCAACTGCCTCAAAAATCGTTCTTTAGACTCTGGGGATTTTTCCGCTCTAAAATACAAAAGGTTTATTATAATAAAAGCAATAAAACAAAATATTCTATTAAACGATCGATAAACAACATACTCTGGATAAGCATCTAGAATTGAACTTAATAGCGATAGTTCTTTGTTCAAGTACATTTGAACATCACTAAGGGTATTGTAGAGAGCATAATGTCGTTTAGTCTCTCGATACCTGGCTGATACTAGATAAACATTAATGTATAAACAAAACACCAAAAGTTAAAACATTTAAAATATCAACAAATACAGAAAAAAAATCATTCAGAAGCATTACCTTCATTGGACAGTTCAACAAATCGTCTTTGATATTGAGCCAATTCGGCTCTGTCAGGGATTTGATCAAGTTTACGTTTCATTAGTCCCACAGCTCTAGCTTTTTTACTCAGTTTCGTTCTAGCTGCTTCCACCATGTTTCTTATATTGTCCAATTCTTCTTTAAGTTCAGTATCGTCCTCTACTGGTTCTTCGAGCAACGCATTTGCTTCCCTATCAAAAAATGGTTATATACAATATACTAATTTCAAGTCAATCTAGTGTATAAACAAATAGGTATGGAAAAAAAAGAACAAATAGTAACACAGTGTACATAGACGTAAACTGGGGAGGGCGAGAGGGAGCAATTTCCCCCCATATTTTGTAAAATGCATTTATTAGGTATATATTTTAGTCTCTGAGTATATTTAAGTATACAGTATATTGACATAAAATAATGTTTGCCCCCATCCCCATAAAAGTTGCCTAAGTTACGTCCACAACAGTGTAGGTACACTATTGGGAGTGAATAAAGTGCATCTAATTCTACAAACAACAAAAGATTTGATGCCACCATTTCATCAACAACAAATTAAACTTTAATACTTATGATGCATGCAACATTATAAATTATTCTCTGCACGATGACTAGTATTTGAAATCAAAAAACTTCAATAAGATAAAATACAGAATTTAAAAAAAATATTAAAAAGTCTAAATTATTTGCATATAAAATGAAAACAGGTGTGAATAAACTGACTGTACTTTATTTTTTGCTGGTACTCTTCCATTTTAATTTCACACTCTTTTTGGAAATTATCTTCAGTTTCTTTCACTCTTTCATACTCAGTTAAAAGAATTTTAATTTTTTCATGTTCCCTGGAAAAAAAAATAAGAATAAAATTATTCAGTTAATTATACAGTAATAATCCATTTTACACTTGAATACTTCAACCATTATATCTACTACAAATGTTGTTTTAATATCTTACCGTTTTCTATCATCTCCCATATTGCTATTTTGCAAAGTTATTTTTTCTATTTTACTCTCAATGTTATTTGTTTCCTCTTGAGCTTGTGCTAACTCTTCAGCTATTTTTTGATTTTCCTCCTTTAACTTGGCGATTTTCTCTTCATCTGTCATAACAGTCTAAGCAGTAAAAATAGAAAAATGATAAATAACACAAAAATTAGTATAAACACGCAAACATTAATTACTTCAATAAAGTCATTAGCATCAAAAGGCTTCTTAATAAACCATTCACAACTTTCTATGCTTTCAGGTTCAGATGTATCATCAATACATTCCATTATTCTCTGTTCTTCCTTGTGAAAGGATTTATTTGTCCTATTGCCAGTCAAACATTTCTGAAATAAATATACATAATATTAAGTATAAAATTTAATTTGACTTTTATTTAGAAAATTGGGGATACGAATAAATTATTTATCGTATAATAATAAATTTACTATTTTAAGTTTAACAGATTTTTTTTTTTAAGTAATAATCAGTAAAATTAAATAAACAATAAGAAAATTTGATACAATATGATCAGTAGTTATTAAAAAGGAGAGTCACTTAAGCTATAGTCTATAGTAAAATTTCAAATTCATATAAATCATTTTTTGTAATAATATTATAACCCCAGGCTCCATAAAAAAGTAATAGGCCTGTGCTATAAATAATTCCAATACACCCTAATGGGTAATACTATAATAATAATTAAAAAAATCGTTCAATGACAGACACTGTTTCAAATTGATCAGTTAAAGCTCAAGTATTATCTTTTATACTACTTACTTTAAGATGGAGACATTTTTCCTTGCGTTTAGGTTCACTTTCCAGGACATTTTTAAAACAATTTAACTTATCAAATTGATTTGCAGCATAGAGCATCAAAAATTCACCTCTTTCTTTTCTCTTTTCTATGGAACGTTTCACTAACCACTGAAAATGTATTTTTGTAAATATTATACTACATTAAAGCACATCATAAAAGTATTATTACACTATCATTGTATTTTAAATTTTCTTGTTATTCATTAAGTTAAATAATATTGTTTGGATAAAATTATTTCACTAGTCATTAATAAAAGTAATTTATAACCCAAATGACCACAATGTGAAGTTAATTAATATTTTTAACTACAATAATATGGTGCATTATATTAACGTTCAACTACACAGAATATGGTGACTGTGTTTAGTACTTATTCAATAACAATTACTTGAATAACAGGAAAGACATGGATATAATCGAGACCTTGAATTTGATGCGGCTCAACCTGGTAAGGACACTTCATTTTAGGTAGAACAGACACAATTTTTTCAGTGAGTGCTCTATCAATAAAATTTTTGAAAAATAATTATTAAATAATATTTATAAATTTACAATAAAATAAAATGAAAACTTACATCTTTTGACCAATAACTAAAGATTCATCAAAATGCAAATCAATGTCTAAGTCAACATTACAATTATCTATGCACCATGTTAGACCTCCAACAATCTATATAACCATGCAATAAATAAACATATCATGTAATTATTACAGTAAATTATAAAAATTTATCAGTCAAACTTTGTCAAATGGAAATAAGCCTTTAATTCTAGCACGAAAATATCCAGCTGCAATTAACAGATCTATAATTTCCTGCAGTTTCTGCGACTGTTCTTCATCTTCCCTAGTTTCAATCTGAAAATGTAATCGACAATTTCAAAAACGACGATACATCATCTTAATCACATTTATTTTATTTAACACAATTCTATATTTATTAAGATGTTGCTATACCAAAATTTTGTAATCTCTGTTTAACAAGTGAGTAACAGAAAATTTATATTCAGAAGTTCACATTTAGCTTTGTTAGCTTTAATATTGAAGTACATCAACCTATTATGAAACATAATGGTAAATACATAATTTGAGTTTTTACATTGATTATTAATGGTGTTTCAATCTTTTAGTGAGTTTGGTGTGCACTCATAAAATAATGCAATTTAAAAATGCTCATAACTTGCTTAAAAAAAAACAGAATTATCATGAGAAACCAACACACAAACACAGATTTTGGTCCTGCCATTAATTTTCATAATAGATTAATTCATTAAAATATTAAAGCTAAAAAAACTAAACATGAACTGCTAAGTGTAAATTTATATGTTAGGTATAAACTTACAAGATAGAGACAACAAATATGAGATTGATATCCTTTTAAATATGTACCTGTTTTTCTCTCCCATCAGCATCGATGAACGTAGTTGATATTTTCAAACTTTTAGGTTTAAACGCTTCCTTAAGTGACATTGTTTGATTTTTCAATAAAATATGAAGTCTGCTACAGATAAGCTGGTGGTAAAATCTAACCAAATATCTACCAAAAAGTTGAAATAATATAAGGTATTTTATTTTGTCATTTTGTGAAAAATATTTTCACATAAAATCAAATTCAAATGTTAGTATGTATTACTACCAACATTTAATTTATTAAATTAACAACTATCAACAATATTAACTAAAATTATTAAATTGTTAATATTTTGGATACAGAGATGATAACGTATTATCGTAAAAATCCGCGGTTTGTATTATCAATACTTAAACCGTAATAAAGCGGCGCAAGAAAAACATTTACGGATCTGTATATAAAATTGCCTATATAAGCCCCTATTCTGCATAAATCCATCAACTATAAAGGTACTTTTATTAAAAAATATTAAATGTATATCATGGGCGCCCCCTGAAACAATGTTATTTCCACAGCAATCGGTAAAATTCCCAATAAGAAATAAGTTTCTAAAAATAGGTCTGTGTATTTAGATAAAAAAATTTTGCTCCCCCCTAGAAAAATGTGCGGGCCCATGGTGTATACTATAATAAAGGCTTAAGGTATAGAAAACTGAAAAACAAATATAATTTAGTAAAATACCAAAACTATTATGTATAATTTGTTACAATATGATAAACTATGCTTTATTTACTTTTACAGTTTTTTTTCTTGTGTTACATCTTGAAACTTTTAAGCTGAACTATGAATATTTTGATTTTATAATGTGTGTCATTTTTATGACTGTACAGTGTACACAGTGTCATAATAAGTTATCAGTATTCAATAAGATACTTCAATTTTCACTTTATGACACCTTTAAGTTTTGGATGCCCAAAAAAGCTTAAAAAATTAGAATAAGGTTTCTTTTAAGTTTATAATTTAAGACTTAACTATTAGGCCACAAATATATAAAGCACAAAAATATACGAGTAACAACTTTATTAACCATCTTTTTTACATTAAAATATAAAAATACAATTATTCTTTTAAATAATATGATACATACTATACAAATTCAAATCAATTTTTTCCCCCTTCTTCATATTTTTCAATTTCATGAATATATTTTTTTTTCGAATTAAATTTCGTTTCCTGGGTTTTAATATTCCTACTCTTTTAATTTTAATATAAACGTCTGATAATATTGTAATAATTTGAATTATTGCAAATGATATGAAATAAAAAAATAATAAAAAAGATACATCGCAACTGTTGCATATCATATTATCATTCCAACTATATAATGTGAATGCTACAAATAACAATATAGGTAGTACCTATTGACAATAAATTAATTTAACTTATTTACCGCAGCGTCTTCATGCCGAATAGTTCAATTTACTTCTGCAAATAAAACATATAATACAATTTTTTTTACATCTACCTACATATTATGAACCAAAATTTGTTTTTGTTTTTGTTTTTTTTAATTAGTTTATATACTGCTTACTCTATATTTCAGCACTCTGGGCATTGTCAGTTTTCAATATCTTGGGTCATTGGATTAATTTCGATCCTTACTATGTCTGACATAAGCTGCACAAATTGGTCCTGCACAGAACCATATCTTTGCAGGATATTTGCACGGTACTCACCAATACATGAATCTGCATCATCATCTATATAAGGCTGCATTATTGCGACAGTATAGGGTATCTTTAGTTCTGTCGGTTACAATTATTCCAAACACTTTTTTAGTCATACAAATATACCGCCTATAATTAAATTTTGAAATAAAATGAAAATATTTTGTCTAAAATACATTTATTAAATATATTTTAATATCAAAAAGCTTAACAGCACCCCATGTCATCACTCGTTCAAACAATTTTGGCTCATCTACTTCTACGATATCTTGATTATCTCCTATTAATGTATAATCGTAGCTTGCAATTTTCGTGGCGATGTTGCGGAAATACTCACACTAATGCAATTTCTTTTGAAACTCCAACCTTTGGTGAAAAATAAAACATAGCCTATTAGCGTCGATATAGTCTTTTTTTGTATAAACTATAGATAGAGGTAGATTTCCCATTATGGAATATAGGCAGCTGACTAGAGCAGCAAAATATGGGGGTGAAAAATTCTGTAGTGATTTAATAAAATACATTTTACGTATATATAAAAAAAAAAGTGGTCAAGGGAGTAATCTGAATCGACAGCTATATCCCTATTCCTCTTCTCTTTGATTTTTGTTTCTAATTTTTGAGCCTATGTTCTTTTAGTTCTAGGCCTTTTAGGAAGGCCGATAGTTATCAGAGTTGAGCCTTTTGGTCGACCATATGTTCTAACTTTACCAGGTAGTATTATTGATTTAATATCTAAGCATTTTACATTTTTTCAAAAATATCTATTTTGTTTACTGTTTTTAGGTTAATTACCCGTATAGTTAAAATGTTCTAAGCATCCAGCATACATAGTTCCATTGTTTACATCCATAACATCATTGTCTGGGTAGTTATCTTTACTGTTATAATTTTCTGAGTCTGTATTTTCAACAGCATTCATAATTGCATTGCTTACATCCACAACATCATTATCTACACCTATACAGTAATTAAACATTTTACATTTTTTCAAAAATATCTGTAATATATATCAAATAAAATTTCATAATTACCTAATACTTGAATAGATACTTCATGCCCTTTCAACTAATTATTGTGTACATATTCAAGCTGTTCTATTTTTCTATAAAAATAATATAGCTTCTTGTCAATCTTTTGTCACACAAATCAGCATCAAATAAAGGTGTCAGTTCTTACTATAAAAATATGACGGCACGGAAGTCTCATAGAGTTATTAAAAATACAACTGCAGGTATTCTCAACTGTATTTTTTAAAGTAATACTTTTGTTGTCATACTCAAATTGTTTTTTTTAAAAAAAAATTGTAAGTATACAGTGTTAACAAATTATAATAGTTGTGTAGTTCAAGAGTTTGAGACATTTGAATATAGTGTTTCTGAACTAACTTCATTGCATTTTTATCATGTTCTAATCTAACTCATTTGAGAACAATAAATAATTTTTCTACAAGATGTTCCAGTGGAAAAACAAGAAATAACAGATTTGAGTTTCCTGTTGAAACTCTAATCTGTTATTTGTTTAGTTCAAAAAATTCCCTGTCATGTAAGTCATACCTATAACTCATTCATTCCTTAATCCATGTTAGTTTTTATTATAATATTCAATGATAGTTTCTGGTGCTACAAGTTTTGATATAAATTCTCATATTCTAGCTTTGATTTACAAAAAACAATATTTTGAATTAATTCTTTAACAGTGCCCCTTTCATTGGGAATGATATTTCACTTATCACATATATTTTTCGATTAAATGTTCTTAGGGTTTGAAACAAACATATTATTGTTAGTAAGACATTAGGAAAGACTTGCTTAGTTATATATCTTTCCTTCATGTCTTTATCTGTCACGTATACCTGAATTTTAGCTGAAATAGGTTTTTTTTTTAAAAAAAGTTTCAAAAAACCAGTGCAGAGTTACTTCTTCCTCATTTATTAGTAAGCTAATTGCTGCTATTTCACTATGTCCGTTTCCATCCTTGTCATTAACACATACACTGGCAGTCAAGCAATTTGTAATTAGCATCAGCAAAAACTACCTTTAAAACATTGTAAAATTATTAATATATTATATAATTTTGTAGCGTTTTAAAATTTAAATAAAATATATAAATGGCAGAACTTACTATACAGAATATAGTAACAGGGAAACCTCGTGGTTGTGGTCCTCTGTCATTTTTGTTATGATTAGAGCTTTCAAATAAACAATTAAAGTTTTTCTAATAAAAACTTTTTATTAAATATTTAAATTCCACGTCCAATGCTTTTCGGTGTGATATTCAACAGGTAATTTATAGTTGTGATCCGGTACCTACTCTATAACATATCAGTGCGCCCAGGTACTCTAGACACAGAGAAAGAAATAATAATTTGGTGAAACAATTAATTCCTGATGGTATCACAGAATAAAATATCTCCCTGGTATAGCTCGATTAGACCACCCCATTCTACGCCTATGATTATTAATATTATTTAAATATAAAACATGAAGTATTTATACTTACCTCCTGCTGAATAGTTAATGTATTAGATTTAATAATCCAAAGATAGGCCATCTGTACACTCTTAAGAGCATCGAATTCTCCAGCAGTATATAAACATATTACAAAAGTGTATTTTTGGAAGTTGAAATCTTGTGGCCTACAGATCACTTAAATCTATATTTTAATTTGCGAGTTTCATCTGACACTGAACATAGAACAATGGCATACCGCAGTGACATCGAGGATTGTCAAGTTCACTAGGTATGATACCGAAATGAATAAATATCGATTCACCTTGTGTACTTGCATTCATGACGAAATAACGTTATTTCGTCATGTCTGTAGAGTGTAGGTACCTACCTATCTAAATAGTAAATAGGCACCGCATGAAAACACTGTGAGGAGGTTAGGTAAAACTGTTTAAAAGTAAATTGTTTAATCAAAATAATATAACTAGTTAGTAGTGTTGTCAGTAGACGAATGGTAACAACTAACAACTAACAATGAACAATTGAACAATTTATAAAGCAGAAAAGTAATAAAATTCTAAAAATAGTAAACGTCTGGAGTAAACGATAATATAATAATATTTACCATCATAATTGGTTTTCAAAATAACGCTTGATAAAAATAGTTGAAATTACATGAGTATTAATATTTAATATAGTATAGGTAGTTAGTTAATATGATAATAATACAATTTATTATATTGCACAAAATATGGAACCATTTTTAGCACTTTTTAGTTTTTTCAAACAGGGACAACATATTTTAGTGATGTGGATAATCCCCTTGGGTAATTCCTGGCTGCGCAACTATGATATAGATGAGTTAGATAATTAACCAGTTTAACCTATTTCTGGCATTTCTGCTCGAATCCAATAATCCAAAAGCCATTCAAGTCATTTAGTCATTCAACCTGTTGGTTTAACCATTATTCTATTCTGTGGTTTAACTATGATCTCTAAATACTATATACTAAATTTTGATATTTGGGATGTATTTCGATTATTAATAGGTAGGTACTTAAATAATAAAAAATTCTTTAATATTTTTGTTTTAGACATTAAACAAAATGATGCTTGTTTAATGTTTTAGAACATTTCAAATTATAATTTATATTAAAATAAAATAAAATTATTTGTTAACACTTTAACAGTATCAATTCAGAATTCTTAAGGTAGGTATTTTAAATACTTATGAATATTGTATTCAGGAATTCAGGATACTAAATACTAATATACAATTCAACTATTCAAATTTCAAGTCAGTAATAATGCCGTGTTAATTTATAAATTACCAAATTCCATTTCTTTTACCTAATCGAGAATCGAGATAGCAAGAGTTAACTAAATCGCAAATAAATCAAGGAGGACTGAGGATATAAATATCGTGGTGATTAGAGTTTCCGAATAATAACGCGGGATCAAAGTTATTGAATAACTTTTATCAGTTGATTTAAATAATTGAATCCCAGACCTCACGGCTCACATTAGTTAAACTTACTTAGTAAGTACTTACGTCTTACACTAACCCATTATACTATAATATAACTATAATAATATGATCTAAGACGTTTTCTTTTTTGATTTAAAATCTTTAACATTTCTTGGATCTTTATCGTTTATCGAACAAATGCCACACTGCCACAGAATAAATTATTTGTGCAAAACTGCAAATGCCATCTACCGGGATTTTGATGATATCTCGCTGTTATCAAAATCAAAAAAGTTGTAGGAACACTAGGAACGCTAACAAAGTAATAAATAACATCACAAAGAAAAAAGTATTATAGTTATAGCACTACAACATTAATATTGAACATTTGAATACGTTTTTACCACTTTAAGCTATAACAAACTATACATTCTTTAAAACTACTATATTTTCAAATATTTAGTACTATTGACTAGTTTGTCATAGCTTATGGTCTAAAAATCACTATCAATTGATATTTATACACATCATAAGAAATAAGAATAAATATTTACAAATAGTAGGTACTCGCTATGTTTAATTTGATTATTTATAAATGTGAATAGTTAGTACATATAATTTTTTAAGTTTAAATATAACTATTATTTTATTAAAAAAAAAAATACTGATTTTCATTAATAGTTTAGTAAATTTTTATAAAAATAATATGTTTATATATACTTGTACAGTGGTAAATTATTTAATTTTTATTTAGAACCATAATTGTAAAACAAGAAGCTACCAATAGAATAAAATGTCTGACAATGAAAGTTCTATTCCATCGCCAACCTTAAGTAAACTATCGACATCAGGTACCACTAACAAATTGTTAACACCTTGCCGTACAGTAGGACTCAAGAGGAAGTCCACAGGTACACTAACCCCCAAAACTATTTCAAAGAAAATAAAATTTGTTGATGATACTTCAAAATCCACCGAAGTTGCTGAAAACGTAACAACATTAAATGTTAAAGCTGAAGACGATTCAATTTTAGAATTGGAGTATGACGATGAAACATTACTTTTATTAGAGAAACGTCGTATTATAGAAGATCTCATATCTGAACTAAAAAATAGTGAACAGGTTGGATAATTATTTGAATTAATCATTAAAATAAAATAGGTATTGATATTTGATAATAAATGTAATGCGCTCAAAAATTAACACTGTAAAAGAGTAGTAAGTAAATAATGTTATAAATATTTTCTAAAATAATTCAACAGTTACTTTTATTTCCTATTTATTTAGTATTAAAATTAAAGTTCCATTTTAGCTAAACTTTATAACTGTTTCTAATATTTTATATGCATCTTAATTTAAAATATCAAGGCTTGTTTTAACTAAAATATTTAAATATAATTTGTTTTTAATAATTACTATTTATTTATATTTTTGCATCTATTTAATTTTTTTTTTAATCAAATTTAATGAATGAATTTTAGATTTCAATCCAAACAACAAATTAAATAACCTTGATGTTTGCCACATACATTATTATTTAAAAGTTACCTAAAACAAATACATATTTATAGATCCACATAAAACATTTATATTTAGTATACATGTATTGTACTCTACTAAAATTAAGTTTACCCACTTTAGCACACACTTAAAACTTACTTACTACTGGTCCTTTTATTGTAAAAATAATATATTACAGCTCACTATATATACACCGTGTGGCAGGCACGGTTCTAGGACAAAATATTTATGCTTATAGCTTCCACAAATACCTTAAATATTAGCAGTAGATATATTATAGTATGTAGCATAAAATCTTTATTATATTAATTACGATAGTTATGTACTGATGGAGATTTTGGTATGTCTCCTCCAATTGTTTTTTCAGTCTTGTTTGGAAATTAGTGTTGTAGATAATTGTAAATTATCATTAGAATTTATCAAATAACAAATCGTCTTATTTTTGTTTAAAAATTACATTTTTAAAATAATGGACACCAGAAATTTTAGTATGGGCAACTGCCCACACACCAGTACTGCAACATTCAAAACCAGTCCACCAGTACTCGTGCATGATAGTAATATTAATAAAAAGAAGTACTACTTGAACACAACCAATTTTTGTTGGCAGAATAGGAAAATTTAAGTTGTATGGAATAAAGTGGTCAACTTTACTATTTTCATTTTGTGCATATTGTATTACAATACATTTCAAACATTTAAAAAATTATATAATTGTTGATTATCTTCATTAGTTAATCACTGTTTAATGTTTTAATTGTAATAATTTCATTGTATTCAATATCAAGTATCAACCATCTTCATGTTTATCTAAAATTTGGTTGAATGTAATCCAAACAATTTAGTCACTCAGTATTATTTTTTTAATCTTAACACAGATAGTATTTTTTATTATAATTATATACCTTTACATAATGTTTTTAATTATATTAACTATTTCTTGTACATTTCTTTTTCAGCATAATTTAGATCAATTAGAAAAGGTAACAAAAAAATGGTTAAGTGCGTGTCAAGGGGCGGTGACATCAATGTTCAATAAAATAAATGAAAAAGGAAATTCCAATATAAAAACTATAGAAGATTTAATTAGACATTTAGGCATTTGTCCTGATGTAATTCAATTTGACTCAAATACTCAAGAATTTTACTAAAAATAAATAAATACTATGAGTACAAACATACAATTTAAGAGTTAATTACTTATTTAATTAAAATAGTTATTAAAATCATTAACAATAAAACAATATTATTTTGAATTAATAATGAATATTTTAATTTCTTTTCCTTTTCTTATTTGAAGCTCCATAACTTTTGAAATCAGTATAAGAAAATGGGCGAACACTTCCATTAGATTTCTTTCCTTTGTTTTTATTATTAGATCCTTGCTGTTGATTTTGTGTTTTATTCTTCTTCATCTGTTTGTTCATCTTTCCTTTTCCCATATTTTTATCTAATGGTCGATGAATACCTTTGCCGCCAGCTAAAATATATATTGTTAGTAGAATTTATAAGAAAAATATTAAATTTAACTTACGTGTATATTTTAATCGTTTTGTCGATGGCATATCATCATCACTGTAATTGTCGTCAACATCATCTTCCTCAATACCTATTTATTTAAGATGAAAAATAAATATAAAAATATGCATAATTTGTACTTGTAATACTTATATTAGTATAAGTATTAGTAGATAATATAATAGAGGTAGATTTTGATGACTTACATTTGTTCCCTTTAAATTCTATACAATACTAATCAAGCTACAATTAATGTAACATAGAATTTGTCTTTTATATTCATATTAAATGCTTTTATAAGGTCATTTTTTACAGAATTACATTAATTTAATTTATTTAAAGCTAGTTTTGTACCATTTGTAGTTCTATCTTATTGAGAGATCTGTAGCAACAGTACACAAAACTCAATAACCTACTCCCTTGATATTAAAAAATTAAAATAATTATGTGTCTATCAGAAAAAGATTAATGATAGAACAAACCTAAAACCAAATAGTTAAACAGTAGTTTTATTAGTAAGACAATTGTATAATACACCATATTTTGTTTTACCGTTCTGAATTCGAAATATATAATACTAATATTATTCATTATATTTTTAGAAAATTCCTAAAATTAAATCAACAGTTAGATTACAATAACACAATTTTGTGAGCTAGTTTGGTACCAATATTTTTCAATTGTCGATATAAGTAGTCCATAGTAGTATACATGGCTCAAACAAACTAACATTTACAGATTTTTTTTATTCACTGATTAAAACTTATTTTTACTTATGTATAATAATCATTTTTTAATTATTTAAATAGATTTTATGGTAATTTATTTAGTATATTTTTTAAAATTGTGGTATTTTTGCAAATTTTTTTAGTCCTTTTGGTGAGTTATTTAGGTCATAAAAATCCTATCTTTGTTTGTAAATGACAAAACAATAGACAATTTAGAATATTCCAAAAAATGAAAATAAGTTTTATTAGATGATAATGGTAATTGTTTTAACTAATATTAAAAATATAAAGATTCATTAAGTATAATATATTCTTACCAGACTTTGTAGGAGGTGCTTGAGGTTCATCAGTGATTATAAGCCGCCCATCAGGTGCAGTTTTTATACTATCTTCAACATTAGATGACTTTTGAATATTTGTATTTTGTTCACTTTTAGGTTTTGACACTTAACACAAGAAAATTAATTAATTAAGTACAAATAATACCTACGAGAGATGAATTCTTTAAAATTAATACTCTAGGTTAGATTACAATAAGACAGTTAGTAAACGCGGATGGTGAAGATTTAGATAAGATAAAGCATATAGGAAATAAACTAAAAAATTCAGCAAAAATTGGGTCTACTGTTAATGATAATAAAACAGAGTACCTAATGGCTAGCTGAAGAAATGGGAATTATAGGCAAGAACATTATATTGAAATAGAAGAGCATAATTTCAAAAGAGTGGGAAGATCTAAGATCGATTATGACTAAGTAAAATAAATTGAACTTACTCAAAATTTTTCTATTTGAATTTGCTTCGGTAAAATCTAATATATCATCTTCACTTTCATGTAAATAATTTTCAGCAGATTTTTTCTTTCTGCCTCTTTCTAGTTTAGCTTTTGGTTTTTGATTTACATTAGTTTCTAACTCATCATCTTCTTCACATTCAGCCAAAATCTCTTCAAATCTAAGAGGACAATAGCAATAGTTTAATGTTAATGAACTTAATTTTAAATTAATGAATAAAAAAAAAAGTAAAATAAAATATTTAATACTTACGTTTTGGGTTTAGTTTTAAGACTAAAATCAACATCAGCATTATCATTCATTTTTTCTTTAGTTCTTTTTTCTTTATTTCTCTTTAATCGTTCAGATTCTTTATTTATAGCACGTAAACGTACATGTGTTTGAACATCAGTGTTTGGTACCAATTGTATAATAAGGTCTGTATTAAATTTACGTACCAATCTTTGATATATATTTTTGGTTTCCTGACGAAACTTTCGTTTACAATCATCTGTCATTTTTGAAAGAGAAGTCAACTAAAAATAAATTACATTTTAATTTTACTATATTACGTAAGAAAATTGTAAAATTAATATTTATGTATGTATAAATATGGATGAATATTTCATTTTTGTTATCGTATTTAAGAGTATTTGTAAGAAAATACTACAGTAACCAAGTAATAGTATGATTAATTTAAATATTCCTCTAAAAATCATTTTTATTGGACATAATTAGTTTATTATTAGATTGTTTATAATTATTTTTTTAAATATTTAATATTCATGTCTACCAATACAATTATTAATTGAACATATCATAAATATTTAATAACAACTTGGCTTACAATTTTTGAAAGATAAGGCATCAAATCATTGGAGAATGAAGTAATAATCACTTTGATAAAACTTAAAGCAGAGCTAACCACTTCTCTAGTTCCAGTTGTAATAAGTAAACAAACATTACTTAAAATTGTTTCAAATTGATTTGAATTAATTTCATCTATAATAAATAAAATATAGTCAATACATATTTAGTTATTTATTTTGTTTGAAATTTATTGCATACTTTTACGGTTGTGGAGAACTGAAGCCAGTGCTAAAATAGTACAACTCATCATTGGAATTGAACCAGCTAATCCAGCAGATAAAGCATTTAAAAAGTTTTCTAATCCGTTTTCAACTTTAATTGCTAATAAAGCCATTTTATTAATCAATGAAAAAGCACATTCACGACATCGTTTATTAACAGTGGAACCTTTACAGCAAAGTACAGCTTCGGGGAGATGCGCTATAATATTTTGAATCACATTATCTTCATCAGTATGATCTAAGAGATGTGCTAAACATCGTAATCGAGGCTAAAAATATTGATTTATAAAAATATTAATAAATAAAAAATTTTAAAATGTAAACTATTGAAAGTATAATCATTTACCCCACGACTGGTAGCAGCAACATTCTGAGCTGTTGACAATATAAAGTTTTGTATATTTTCAAAATGTTTTTTCACAAACTTATTACATGTTGGCGACTTGGAACTACTTATTTCTTCTAGAATCCTATAGAAAAAAACATTTATTTTAATACATGACACACACACATATATATATATATATATATCATAAATATTATATATTAACATATCACACATACACATGAATATGAATATATAATATATGAGAAGTACCTAAAATATTTTTTTTCTTCTTTGAAATTTTTCAATTTTTTAGCTTTAGAAATTCGAGAATCAAAAAATGATTTTAGTGTTTTGACAGACTGGTAAGGAACTAATACTCCAATAATATCAAGAATGCTTTCTATCACAGTATGATCTGCGTCTTTAGAATTATCCAGCATACCACAACATTTATCAAATAACTGTCCTCTTATTTCATCGTCTGACAATGTCAAATACATCTATAATAAAAAATTGAAACAATTAAATAATACAATTATTTAATAAAAATAAAAATAAATATTAAATTTACTTTGATTGTTTCCAAAGCAGAAAATCTAGTAGCTTGTTCGTCTGTACCATGAGCAGGGTTAGTATATAAATTCAAACAGATTGGTAAAAAGTTTTTCGCAAAATAAGACAATTGCTGTTTATCTTCAGATACTTCATCATTTTTAGAAACAGAATCTATAAGTTTCCTTAATGATGCAAGAATTGTATCTCGTAACTCTTTACGAGTACTTAACATAGTACCCATTGTTCTGGCAATAATCTAAAACATTAGTTTGATATATCAAGATTTATATACACAAAGGTAATCTACTGAATCTAATACACTAATTAATTGTCTATTTTTTCCTCCTAAGAATTAACTGATTATTAAATGGTAGGCCACTTCCAAAGGAAATTACAGTAACTCTATTTTTACAACTTTTCAGAAGATTTTTTTCAAACTTAAATATAAATTATTTTACTTATATGTTTTAATAACATAAAAAAAAAATTAGATACACTTAAGTAAAAACAACAACTTTAAATTAGTAAATAACAATTATAAATTATAAAATTTCATTACTTTTAAAACTTTAATACAAAAATAGTCTATTTTAATTAACTCATACAAAAGGAAAAAGTGAATTGTTTTGTAAAATTATTTATTAAATTAAAATATTTTTTTCTAATGTGACTTTAAAACTTCGATAATTAACAACTCTAAAATAATTAATATAGAATGGTATGCAATGTAATTGTACAACTTATTTTTAAGTTTATACTAATCATCTTATTCAATATTAAAATATAAATTACTATGATATGATAACACAATTTTTATTTTAATGAAAATCATCAAACATTAACTTCAATTTTTTGGTGTTCAAAAAGATTAGATACATTAAAATGAAGTTTTAATTTCAATTTCATCAACAATTATAATTAATTTTGGTAAAATAATTTATTTATATATATTCAAACTTCAAATTAATTTAAAATAAAATGACTAAAATTAATTAGTTTATACAGTTGGTAAATTGTATACATAATATATGCTTAAAAAATGATAATTTAAATAGGAAATAAACATTAGGTATATCTTACCCGAAAAGATGTAGATATATCAGAAGGATTTGAACAAAAACTAGCCAGTAATGACCAAATTTGTGATTCTAGAAGATCATAACTGATAGCAGTTATTTTATCATTAGCTTTTAAAGCATTTTCATACATTTCTCTAAAATAAGTAAAAAATAGGTCAGAAATATTATTTAAAATATAATAAATTTGAATACTTACCGACATTTTAATGCCAAAGGTAAAAAGTTGTCTATATAGCATTTAAGTGTAGAATTTGATATGCTATCTTTTAAAACAGGTAATAACCAACTACGCTTAAATTCTCCAACATCATCCACCTAAAATAAAAATATAGATTATTTTTTTTCCTGATTTTATTATTAATTAAATTGAAAAACATTTAATTAATGAATAAAGCTTTTTATATACAAATAATAATATAGCTATAACATGTTTTTTTTTTTATAATTGCCGAATTTTACTGTATATTTACAAAACAGATATTCATGCATACATAAAAAATCAGTTTTATAATAAGTTTTTTTTAAAAGTATAAAATACTAACTAACAAATATTTAATACAAAATTGTTTTTGTTTAATAAGATGGTTAACATTTTATTATAGAAGATATACTTCAGTAGTTTTAAATTATGACTCTTAAGATTACTACAGATAAAAACATCATAAGTTGTAAATTTAAATTAATATAAAAAATAAAACTTGTATATTATTAACTAAACACATCTGAAAAATATGTAGGTACTACACTATTACAAATTACATTATAATGTTATTTTACTAGAAGTTGAGAAAGCTAAGTGTTATAATTTAAAAAAGTAATACCTTTAATGGAATGACTTTGTCTGAAATAATGTATTCAGGCCCAATATATCTGATACCAGCTCCAATTGTCATTTCTAATTCGTTAACAAATGTTATTTCATTTGAATCCCTAAGCTGCCCCAATGATTTCATACACTCTAAGAATATACTAGGAGCACATTTTCCATAAAACTGTAATATCATAAATTTATTTTAATGTTTAAAAAATACAATTTAAAAATAATAATAATATTTACTTTAAAAAATGTAGATATTGTATGTAAAACTTGAGGACAAGCATTTTTATACTGATACGATAAACACTGAGTTACTAAATTGAATAAGACGGAAATACTTTGATGATAAGTTGAATCAGTAGCTTTTCCAATACACTCTTCAATTAGAGTACGTAATGTACAGCCAGATGCTTTTAAAGATTCTGGATTTCCATTAATCCAAAGCTCAATACACACTTTAAATATTCTTTTAAGGTGTGATATGCATAATGATAAGTCACTCCTGAAAAAAAATAGTGTAATAATATTATATAAGAGTGTATTTTTTTTTTTACATTTAGAATGTTAAATAACAATAATTTTTACTTTGATAAACAAATGTAAGCTTCTTGTTGGACAGCTAACCAAGCTAAAGTAGGTTGTGTATCCATTGGTGTAGGACGATAATCAAAAAGAGCCATTAATAACTTGGCGTTTAGTGTAGATGAAAGAACAAGCTCTGATGATGGATAAGAAACAAATAAACCATGGAATACTTGAAAGCCACACGAGAGCAATAATGGATGGTTTAAAGTCATCAATTTTAAGACTTCTTCGCAAAGAGGCTAAAAATGAAGTATACATTAGTACATGATTATATATTTAACTTATTAATTTAAACAAAACTATTAAATTGAATATTATACTTTGAGTTCTTTTTTAGGAAAAATGGGCATCAATTCCTTCAATAAAGTTAGAACATGAAGAATAGTTGTTGTGTTACTCGCTATAGTACTTGATGTTAACACTTTAGTACAATATGTAGCAGTATAACCAGACATAGGATGCATTGAATCTTTGTTACATTTTAATATAGCACACACTGCATGTTGAGCAGCTTTACGAATCTAAAAATCAAAAAGAAATATTTATTAATATGAATTAAAAAGTTAATGATTAAAAAATATGTCTTTCAATTTTTAATTATTAATCAACAGTTTAAAAGTTGCTTAATTTGTAAATTATTATAAACCACTATATTTTGTTACATTTCATGAAACTTGGGGGCTTAAAAAATATTGTGTTTAAAATTAAATTTTAATTAATTTGTTCAAAAAAGTTTAACTCATAAATTTGCAATTTCACAACTAATTACTTATTAAATATCTTAAAATATAATACTTAAAATAATTTAACTTACCTTAGGTTTTGAATGTATAATAAAATTTAAAATTGCATCATATACTTGTACTGTGGAACTATGAGACCAAACAATTTTCTCTTGAATACGAAGTAACAAGGATAAACAACTAAATACCTGTAAAAATATTATAATACAAGTCAAAACTTTAAAAAATAAAGAATTCAAAACTAACCGATTTCAATAAATTATTATTATCTGATTCAGCAAACTTTGCTAAGGTTGTTAATAAAGTTTGAGTGGTTGGTCCAAATTTAGTACAAAGAACTTCTTTAGGAACACATTTCATACCCATACTTAATAACGAGACCATAGCTGTAACACTATCTTCACAATCATCTTGTCCATTACTTAAGGTTGTTTGTAAAGTAGTAATCTAAAAACAAAATTTTTAAAAATATTAGTACATTCAATAAGATAAAATAACTGAATGTCTACTTACAAGAGCTGCAAAATACTCTGTAGAACTCTCTTTACCTCCATTAGCCTTAATTACTTCAGTTAATGCTGCAAGTATGGCTAACATTTCTTTATGTAAATAAGAATTTGAACTAAAATTCTTTAGCAACCTATAATTATTAATTAAAGTTAGAAGTATATAATTTTTTTGATTTATAATGAGAATGATTTCATAGTTCATACAGAACAAGATATTAAATAAAACCATAAAATATAAAAATAATTAGATATGTTAGTTATTTACCTATTAAAAGATGGATTGGTACATGAGCTCCAATCAGAAGCAAATGTCTCAAATGTTTTATAAGTTCCTACTGAAGTTTGAGACATAACATCATCTGGCTTAGGTTTGTTAGAACCATAACTATTCATAATATTATCATGTTCCTTCAATTTATTTTGAGTTAACAAACTTTTTCCATCATTTAGAACAGTGCCTGGTGTAAATAAAATGTTTTATACTTATTATTTAGAAATAGTTTAACTAATATATTATGTATTACCAAACATTGGTTTGCAAAAGTTCATTTGAGCTTGTGAACGATATTTTTTTGATTCTGGATTGGTGACGGAACTTTGTCCTTTTATCCATCGTTTGCCTTTAGACTTCAATTTTTTTCGAAACTTTGCCATGATTACTTACTTCAACAGAATTCAAAAAGAACAGAGTAATAAAATTTAAAATTTCAATTATCGTTATTCGTTAAAAAACAATTTTAGTTTTATAAAAAAACTACAAGTGTACATAAAACATGTTTTTTACATGAAAATCATGTTGTATGATTCTCAAATTGTTATCACCATATCAAAATTGTAATAATATGTAAGCACGTGGATAAAATAACAAGGACGTTATAAAGTGCAGTTAAATCGTATAGCCAGTTTATATGGTCTTAGATTTGCCTAACTATGGAAGATAAACATTTTTACTCTATGGGCTTAATATTGATAATAAATTGATCAGTGATAAAACGATATTCCCGGTTGCATAGATACTACAATCGTGGCGATGGTCATCACTGGACAACTTACTACAATACTACTCCAGCACTCGACGCACGTCAGTCATCATTGATGAATATCTTTTTTTAACGTCCATAGTGTTGTTCCTTACTCCTTTGGTTGTCTTGTCCGGTCTGCTGCCATAGACGGATATACATGGTGTCTATTACCTGTGGTGTATTATTTATTGTATAACCGTCAGTACGACTGTGAGTGAATACCTATTCTATTTCTGGCTTCTGCATAGACTCTTTAAAAAATTAGCTATTAATTATTATATCGTCTGTAGTATATTATTATTCATTTTCAATATTCGTGCACAGTACATACTGTTCTATTATAAATTACATTTGTAGTACCTGGTACTCGGTAATCAGTGTTCATTAATCTCAATATATTAATTATGGCATTATCTATTATTTGTATTCATCTTCTGGTTTTGTTTTATTGATATTGCAGTTTCACTTGGATATAAATTTCTGAGATTTGTGTTCAATTCAACGTTTTGGCATGAATAATCCATATTTACTTAAGAAACAGTTACAAGAGAATGAAGAAGAGTTATCAAATTATTTACGTGATATGAACATTTGGCAAGAACAAATGAAGCGAAAAGAACATACATTACCGGTATAATTTATAAACTAAAATCTAAATTTCTTTAAAAATATTTTTATGTATATCTAACAATTTAATATTCAGAATCCCAATGAAAAGAAAAAACCTAAAATTAATCCATCAAAAACTAATCCACCAAAAACTAAATTAAACAAAATTTCATCATGGGATTACTCTGCTTGGGACAAATTTGATGTTGTATGTATTTTAATTTACAACCAAATTCCATTAAATCTCAAATATTATATTCATATTTATTTTCTTAGGATAATGCTTGCAAAGAACTAGATACTCAAGATGAACTCAAGAAAAATGATAATTATGATCCAAGTGTCGATTGTTTAAATAATGAAACACAATCAAGACAATCTGATGGTATATACGAAAAAAATTTGGTAATTACCTAATATAAATTTCTATAACATTCCACTGCTATTTTATCTAACTTAAAATGTTTAAATTGCTACATGTTCTAATATCCTATAATAAATAAAATATATATGTATACTTACTGTGATGTACTTCGACATTCTAAGAAATAATTAGAGGTAGGTAACCTAAGTTGGGAACTTGTTAAGCCTAAATATACTGAATAATAATAAAAGAAGGAACCATACTTCATAAAAATGATCTGATACCATCCGTGTATTATGTATTATAATGACAATGTATTGTAAGCCTATTGGCTATCATCAATGACAATGATACTATAGCATTTCTAGGAAATTGGACAATACTAAATTTGTGATTGACAATCCTGAGCATGGATAGAGCATAATTTAGATTCCATGATATAGTAGGATCATTGCACGTACATACAGACTCAATAATGTATAAACTGTGGAATCACGATGGTGCACATTGCTTGACCAGAAAAGATACAATCAAAATTTATTTGTTTATTCTTAAAGGAATTTTTTTTTTTAATTTATTATTTGTCTAAATACCTATTTTGATTCCATGAATTTAATTATTGAGATATTATATTATTTTAGTGTGTCTGTTCAAGATAAAATAAAACTATTATACTTTTATCATCAAATCAAAACCTTACCAATGTAATAACCGTATAATCAATTTTTAATTTAGGGTAATGCATTAGTTCAAAAGCAAAAATGGGCTGAAGCTATACTAAGGTACACAAGAGCAATAGAGTATTATGATAAAGATCCAATATTTTATGCCAATAGAGCATTGTGCTATCTAAAGACAAAAGAGTAAGTATTTGTAAAAACACATTATTCAAGACACATACAGCATGTTTCTTTTTTTTTTTACAGATTTAAACTAGCAATAACTGATTGTACATCTTCTCTTAAACTAGATAACACATATGTTAAAGCATACCAACGCAGAAGCTCAGCTTATTTGGCTCTTGGAATGTTTAATGAAGCAAAAAAAGATTTACTAAATGTGTTAAAATTAGAACCAAATAACAAACAAGCTAAAAATGATATAGAAATTGTAAACAATAAAATCAAACAGGTTAGTTAAACATTTAATTTTTATGCTCTTACTAATTAAATAAATTATTTTGTAATAGAGTGGAATGCAGAACACTTCTGATAATAAATGTCAAAAAACAAACACAATTAATAACTTACAAAATAAAAGTTCTAAAATGTTATGTAAAGACGTTGAACCAATAAAAAGTGTCACTCCAGATTGGCCTCAAAGAGATGGTTGTAAACAAATAACTTCTAAACAAAAACCACCACATTTAAGATCTAAAGTAAGAATGCGTTTGTATTTTAAATTTTTAGATTTTATTTTTATTTGAAATTTATTCTTAGTTTTTACTTCATTTAAAAAAAAAAAAATATTTTAAAATTTTTTCAAACCATAGAATACTATTAATTTATTAACTTAACATGTTGACCGCTGCCGGCCATCTATAATTCTCAAATTGTATGCATTTGTGACCACTGGTGCCCATAAATGTATCTGGTTTTATATAATTAACTTTTCTATGGCGCTACAATAATGCACTAAAATAAGGACCGCGGCGTAGTGGGAATCATTACAATTTTTTTGATATAATACGTTTTTTTCCCCATTTTTTTTTTATTTTTCTATTTTTTATAATATTTGGGATATACATATTATTTAGAATACATTGAAAAATATGCTTGGCGTATAACAAATAACAATTGAATGACTGCCATCGGACATGTGGCAGTCAAAGTGTTAAAAAACTGTTAATGTTTCAATATCATTGTCTTTATTTTTGTCTTTTTTCTTAAATCGTGTTTTTTTGCATATACCTCTCATTCACGTAGTTGGGTTTATATGATGATTAAATACATTGGTATATTGTTATCAGTTCTTCAGAGCTATGTCATTGTTTAGGCTACTAATAAATAATATCAATGATTATAAATAATAGATTTCTCACTGGACAGTTTTATGGTGGATGCTATTCCGAATAGCTAGTTATGGGGAAATTAATATTTATAATCAATGATAATACAAAACAATTGACTTACCAAAACCTATTCTATACAATATTTTTTAACTTTGATGAATAAAAAGGTTTTTTAATGACATTTTTTGAACATATATATTATTATATTTTAATTTACTCTAAGTCATGTGTAAAATTCATTATTTTTAATATTTTTAATTCACTATACTATTTTTGTACTAACTTTTACTGTTATATAAACAAGGTTAATATTTTAGGATTAAATATAATGTTAGTAATAAGTAAAAATATTAAAAAATGGTATTCAACTATTATTTGAATTAATCATTATATAAAATGTTTAATAATAAAAAATTCAATTAAAACAATTGAAGTATTCAATTTTTTAAAATTAAATTTAACTCTCTTAATACCCCGTAACAATGTTCATGATAAATAAATAAATTATATGATTTGGGTTAATTACTTTTTATAGAAACCTTTATGTACACTCAACATCAAAGATGTTCAAGTAGACCAAGAAGAATTAAACAACATGCATTTACTTCAAACTACATTGAAAGAAGTGTGTGAAAAAAACTATAAAGATCAATCTAAAACGACTATTTCCAATGAAGTTGTTCCTATGGAACAAGACTTAATTCAAAATGAAAAAAAACACATAGTCATACCTCCTGTTCCACTAACATACGTCCAACTTAAACAAGATTGGGCAAGCTTAAAAAATGATCCAGAGTTATTATTTAAATATTTAAAAGTAAGAGCGAAATTTTAAATATATAATAATATCTTAAAAGTTATAATAATCGAAATATATTTGTTTAGCAAATTCCTGGTAAACGTTTACCATCAATTGTACGTAATTCTATGGATAATGATCTATTTGTGGATATTTTAAGAATTTTACGGATAGAATTCATTAAAAATGGATGTGATATAACAGATTATTTGATGGGCATTAGTGAATTACCAAGACTACAAATGTTAGTCATGTTTTGTTCTAGTAATGAAGTATCGTGTAAGTATATTTTTGTACATTAAAAAATAATTACCATAATTTTAAATGAAAATATATAAGTCATGTCTTAACTTTAAAATTCAATTATTTTTAAATAGTTCAAAATATTATGTTGAAACTTATACATTTATAAAAAAAAAATTTAAAAATTGGTTTAGTATAAATTTTTTTTTGTCAATTATTTTTTCATCAATTGTGTTTTGCTTATTGTTACAATTTATATAGATTATAAAATTATTAAGAAAAAATATATATATTATTCAAATCCTCGATTTTTACATTTTGCTAATTATTATCATATCATTTTGATTCCAGGTATCAAAGAATTGCTGAACTACGTTTCAAAATTTGTTTCAGAAAGTGCTTTAAAAAATCTCAAAAAATCTTTTGGAGTTTAATATTAATTGATAAATTACTTTATTTTATATATTTTCACATTATACTTACACTGTGTCATTATACATTACATTGTTATTGCAATTTTTCATTCATCAAATCATTAAATGCAAAACAAATAACCATTTATATACAATATTTTATATTATATATATTATAAGTGATATTCTTAATCAAGACCACCAATGATTTAAAAATGTAAAATAGAGTTTTCCACATAATAATAAAAAAGAAAAATAAACATATTAAATTAAACCCAATTTTAGGTAATAATAGTATATTTTATTTATACTTAGCAAAAAAAAGTACACCGAACAAAATATATAAAGTGATTTACAAGTGAATGAAGTATTAATGAATTTTCAAATTTACAGATATTTATTCTTGGAATCGAATACTATTGTTTTTTTTTTTTTTTATATAGTTATGATTGAATATGGTCACTACTGCAAATTATTAATTTTCTCAATATGTGTTGTTGTTTTAGTCACCACCAATCCTGAAATATAAAAGAATAGATATTACAATTAAAAGAAAAAATGATTTAATAAAAAAATTGTTATTAATTTTATCCTTTTATACTAGAAATTATCACATTTTTGTACGCACATAACAAAAACCTATTAGTTTTTAATAAGTAGAAATATGTTTAAGTAAGAATAAAAATATAAAATAAAGCTATAAGCATTTTGGATATTTTCCAAATAATTCTTGGAATATAAATAAATTGAGTAAAAAACTACTAACTCCAGTGTTTACAGTAAATTTCTTTATAATAAAATAAAGGAATAGAATTTTTATGGTTATGATTATTATATATATCAAAACTCCAAATATGAAACACAAAATTAATCATAATTTCTCGAGAATATTTTTGTTTATTTTATTAGGGAATTGTTTTTCTTATATATTTCAGCAAACAATAAGCAAGTTAAATAAGTCTTATAACTTATCATACCTAGAAAATATGTGGTACACATGGTATTCAGTTATCAAATTAAAGTTTGTACATTTAGGTTAAAACACATAGTATAACCATATTTTGTATTATAAGTAATAAAATTGCCAAGGTATTTAAATGAAATAATATTTAAAATTGGTAACATTTTCCAGTCACTTATAAGTTAATTAAAAACGTTATCAACTAAATTCTATATCAGTTTTTAATGTTTAGCTTTTAAAATTACAGTAATAATTAAGGAAATAATTTAAGAAAAGATTATAATAAATACATATATTTATCATTAATAATGTATTAAAGGTTAAGATATAGTCAACTAATCAATATTATTTTTAATGCAAGATTGCCATGTCTGCTAAGATTTATGAAAAATCTCAAGAGCGCAGTAGATACGTTGGTGCTCACAGCACTAAAGTTATTTTTTTTTAGCAATATTTGCAAGTCACAGTTTACAATTCTTAGAGATGTATAATTGTATAAAAATATAAATAAATATGTTATGCATTTTAAATGGAAATTTATATTATTTTCAATTCATATCAAAACAGTTTATCTAGTTTATAAAAATAAAACAATACACAAAATGTATTAATTTGTTTATCGTTTTAGAGTGCACTTCACAAGTGAAAAAATGTAAATAACATTTCAAAGAAAAGAAAACATAAAACCAATATTTGTTAATTTTCTTTATTTTATTGAATTGTTATAAATATATGTAGAAGATAATTCAAAGGAAACATTTCTAAAAGTTAATCAGTAACTAAAATGTTTTAGAACCATAAAAAAGACCTTAAAAATAAATGTAGGTTTACCAATTATTATTCCTTCTTTGAGCTCTCTGCATTTTCTTCGACAACAGATTTCTCAGTACTGTCGGTCTTTTCTTCTGACGATCCTTTTGCTACAACTTCTTCTTTGCTGGCATCATCAAAGTTACCGACCAAATCCGGTACTTCATCATCATCTTCAATTAATGATTTACTAATGAGATTATTACTAGCAAACCCACTGGCATAACGCTTCAGCTGTCCAATTTCTTCATGGCCCAACTGATTTAATATACCGGGCAGTAGTTCGGACATTGTTTTTGTATCACCATGCCCCGTAATAGCAAAAGTATTTGCTGCAAGCGAAGCTTGTGCTTTTGGATTGTTAAAGTGTATCACAGTACCATCATCTTTGATCATATTTACTTCTTCAATTCCAGGAATTGTGTTGACAGTCAATTTTTTAAGAGTACTTTGGAGTTTTTTGTCATCTGTGGCTGCTGTTGTATGGACAACCTTCTTCTTTCGTCGTGGTGTGCCTTTGCCGCCTATTCGCACCTGGTCGCTAAGTTTTTTCAATTTTTCAGCGTTCATTTTGATACTTAGTAGAAGATAATTACCGTCTGCAAATGGATAACCGGCAACAATTAACTTACGTTAATCTAACTATAAGTAACAATTTAAACTACTTGGTTAAAAATCCACTTTCACGGACTTAACCTGAAGTAAGACACAAAGAAAATTCGCTTAGTGCGAACATGTGACTTCAGAGTTTGATCAACAAAATGGATGATCCAATCACATCTCAGGTCCTTCAAAAAAGCCGAACTCGGATGTTTTCACTCTCGGTTAACCTCGGGACATATCGTAGAAAGCAAAGGGAATTCAATATACTTGGACCATGGTTCAGTGTGGCAGTGTAACGGTATCACAAATCACGATTGCGCTATTTTTTAAAATGGCTACGATTTACCAACAAAATTATTTTAGAATTTTAAAAAGTAATCAGAGAAACTCGATATTATTAAAACCAATATGAATGAAATTCAATAAATTATAACGAATATTATAAATAATATATAATAATCGTTAGTTCATTTTACGTTAAATGCATAAATGAAAATTAATACCTATTTTGTTTATTGTTTAAACGTTATAGATACTAATTTTATTAGTAATTCAGTTTAAAGTATATAATATACAAAATAAATTGTATTTAAATCTATATTTTAGTAATTATTTTTAATAGTTTATTTTTGAGTTTTTTTCAGTAAATTAATTTGTTTTCAATTTAAACTACAATAACATGACTGAATAAGCTAATAACAACTTTAATATAATCGATCCCTTTAACATTGTGAACTCAAAATCTATACCTAATTAAAATCTTATATAAAACTTTTTCGATTACTATGTTCTTTAAATACATAATGCGTACATGTATCATGTTATAATGTGTGTGTTATAATTAGGTGTATTATAATTAACACAATTTAAAAAACCTATGTCGTATTTGTTAAATTATCGTTTTCTTTCAATTCACAACAAAATATATAGGTAGCGATGGTAGCACATAAAATAGGTACAACCTTGAACCTAAAAACTAATCAACAATATTATTGAAGTTAAGTTAATGCGCTACATAAAAATAAAATTAATTACCTAATAATATTAAATAAATAAACTAAATTAATTTAGTATTACCGAGATGGCAGAATCATAAATAGTACAGAATAAGTATAGTCGGTACAGATGATTTAACAAAATTAGTTTCACTTTTTAATATCGGTTCAAGCAATCTATAATTTTTTTTTAAACTTTATCTATTTATTTTTTAACAACTTCTTTCCACTACCACTTATATAACTTTTCAGTTCTCTTTATTATTTGAACTCGGAAAAAATATAGTAGAGTGTAGACTGTACTAGTGTATGGTAATTAAGAAGTATTAATAAAACAAAATAAACTATTAATATATTCTATATTCTAAGTTAAAGAAATTCGTCGCCCAACTTGTGTACAGGGGCGTGACTTAACTATATGGTCGGCGTTAATCTCGGAAAAAAAAGGCCACAAAATATAATCCTACAGAAAAAAAGCCCACGAAAAAAAACCCATACAAAATATTCGTCAAAGAAAAAAGCCCCAAAAAAATTTTTAATTACTTATATGAATTTAACAATTAATTTATGTTCTTATTTGTTTTTTATTCGCGGTTTAAGTTTAATCTTATACACGGTTCTTATGTAAGGTTTAGACACAAGTAGAATATTAATACACAATATATTTTTGTCAATAAATTGCATTTTTATTATTTATCCAACTATCGATAAAAATGTTGACTTTTTATTTAATTTATATTGTTGTTTGTTGAGTACTAACCAATATAAATTAATTAAAACTTTACTTCATCCATTCAAATGATAATTTCAGTACTTAAAAACAAATAGTGTCTACTCCATAAGTGTACCAAGCCACCAAGGTTGTTGATAATATGTATAAGGTTGTAATACCTATTACCTATATAATATCCTACGCTATAGTAAAGTTAATCATAAGTTAATTTTTTTTTTGTACTGATGATTGAGATTATGAATCATTTAAAGATTGTGAAAAATTATGTTACAATGGTTACATGTACCAGTGTTGCAAAGCATATTAGTAAATTAAAAATAACTTGGAAATGTTCAAAGTACATCACTACCTACCTCCTATTTTTTTTTGTAGAAAAAAATTGTATGGTATTCGCATGGACTTTTATTTTCGTTGGTTTTTTTTCTGGGTTATGTTTATTTTTTTGGGACTTTTTCCATCTACCGGCCGGCATACAGATATGGTTGACTAGAGATGACAAACAGGTATTCTTTGATCACTATTTTACCACGCAACAATTTTTTTTTCCACTGAGTAGTAGGCAGTCTTTTTCTAAAAAATCTAAAAAAATTGCATCTCGAACTAACTTTTTAAAATATCATCATTCATAATAAAAATCAATTCAAAAACAATGCCCAAGTCATTATTATTTATATCAAGGATACTTCCCATCATTTATCAGTTATCAATATTATCATACATCATGATTACATAATCTTAATTCACAGTTTCACACCCATCATCACGGACCACGATCTTAGAAGATATATATATAAAGGTATATCTTAGTCCGTGGTTCATGCCCATCATATTATATTAATTATTAGTAGGTATTTAGTTGAAAAATAATTATTTCTTATTAATATTGACGTATTGTTAAATTTTGTCCTTAATAGTAAGGTTCCCGGTAATTATTTTCCTGATTATTATATGGGCTTTACATTATATATTAACAATTACTTAAGCAATAGTAAATACCTACTAAATAATTAAAAATATTAAATTAAAAAAAATTTGAATTTGAAAATTAAATACAATACATTTCTATAAAGGTAAATGAAAAAATGTTTGTATGTCACCTATTGGCTATTTTATCATGTATTTTTTACGAAATGAATTCACATTATGGCGGTTATTGAAAATAATAAAACTTAATTTATTTCTCAAAAAAGAAGTATACAAATTCTAATCAATCTAAGTTTAACAACTTTGGTTAATAATATAAACAGTTTACATTTATTACTTTATTAGATGTATAAATGAATAATATAATAATTACTATAAAAAGTATAACACAAATCTCAAATAAGAATTTATAACCATAGGTAGATAATTATTATTTTAAGTAAGATTACAACTAAAATAAATTTGCAAAATCTTTAGAAAAATATAAGGTTTAACTGAATTGTAGAAAAATACCCATAGAAAAAAATTCACCAGGAAGAAAAATATATTTACTTTATAGTTGTTACACTTGTTTGGATTCTATCTAGAAACTTATAGATTAACATATAACTATGTAAATAGCCAACAATATAAATTAAGTAATAACAATTTTGCTTATTGAAAAATGTATAGTATGTCCATCATCAATTCGGTACCTACAGATTTCTTAAAATCCTTTAGATTAACATTTTCTTTATGTATTATGTGTTTCTTCTTGTGGATATTGAACTTTTTACAAGTATATTCAGTTTTTTTTATTTTTGAAGTACAAAATTAATTCATTAACGTGGACTTTGCTAGTTACATTGATAAATTAGGTGTTCAAAATACTTTAGATCATCTTTATAAATAACCCTATACTACTATTTATTAAATAAGTATTATTTATTATTTAAATTGGTAGCTTTTTTTCATAAATTAATAATATAAAAATAAATAACAATTTACATTTTATCATAAAATATTAAAACAGTCAGTAAATTATTATTTTAATAAATAAATACATTTAAGTAAAAGGGTATATAAATAATAATATTAAATACAATTAAAACTGCTGAACATAAAAATAAAATAATACATAATATGTAAATAATAATTAATATTAATAATTAATTATTATAATTATATTATGAAAATATAATACAGGTAAATATTAAAACATTAGAAACAATATTACTATTTTATTAAAACAAAATATATAAAATTTTAGATATAACCAGTTATATTTTGAGTAGGAATTATACCAAATTCTGATTTTAAACGAGTATGAATTTGTGGGTTTGCATTACCAGTAGATGCCGAATATAATTTAAAACAATGAGATAAAAATATGTCTAGGATAAATCTGGCATTTGTTGTAATAATATTTATCTGTGAATTCAAATATAGAATTAGTTTTTAAATAATGTTCAATTGTTTATTTATATGAAAATACTTACATCATTGACAAAGTTTTTATTTTTCATAGAGCTCTTTATATAATTACAATGAGCTGCAAAAACTTCATAGAGTAGTTGATCTATAACATTTGCCAAATCAGTTGAATATAACACTAAACAATCATTTAGTAGTAATAAGTAAGTGCGTGTGAATGTTATTGTGTTTTGAGTTAACATTATCCACGAATCACCTAAAAATGTATTCAAATTTATTTAAGTGTCTAATAACACAATTTCCAAATCTAAATTAACCTTTGTTGTAAGATTCAATGTTTGAGAAACCATAATTTGTATATTCTTCAATTATTTTATCTCTCTGTTGTTTAGTTTTTAGATTGAATGGTTTCCATTTATCCTCAGAAAATCTCATTTTAATTACTTCAATAGTCTTTTCCTTAATATCATTTATTGATTTAGTAAGTGGAATTCTAAGTTGTCCATCAATTTGAAATTGTAAATCTATTCCATAATCACATAACTGAAAATAATCAGGCACACATAATATTATGTTTTAATGCACTTCATAGACTATTATAGAAAAATAAAATAACAACCAATTTTGAATTTTCTATACAATATATTTCATACATTTTGGATCAATAGGTATTATAGTACTTTTTAGTGCCAACCCTATATAATTACTATTAAATAAACATTAATATTACCTCTTGGCAATTCTTGTGTATCACTTTTATACACTCAGATAAGTTAGACAGTGATGTTTGAGGAACAAACATATGTTTGTTTAAAATTATCATAAAGTCATTGACTTCTTGAATAGTCCACAAAATAAAAGCTAAACAAATTGTTATTATAAAGCTATATTCAGTAAATTTAAATTAATAATAGTACCTGAAGCACAAGCTGAGCTATTTGGGAAAGCTTTGTATAAGAATTCATGAGTAATTTCTATTGTAGTACCAAAAAACACCATTGAATATTTTTTAACAAATGAGGACATAGCACCATCACGTTTTACATACTGTAACTGAGATTTCAATAAATTTGAACAAACTTTCAAAAACAAATCACATGCCTATAATAAAATACAAGTAGTATAAATAAAATTATTTATTATTATTATTATTATTTTTATATACTTGTGAAGATTTATCCAATTGATTTAATATTCTAACTGCTCTTCGAGCTGCTCGTAATCCACCTTTATGTGACTTATCTGGAGAAACTTGAAGTTCTTTAGTTAAAACTAATGTCAATGCTTGAATACGATTTTCTAATTTGGTTCTGTAATATTTAACAACTTATTTATCTTTTACTATAACAAATTATACATAATATTTTTAATTGTGTAAGCATACTTATACTTATACTTATATGCTATTGTTTTAATAACATTTATTTTTATGTATTCGACTGATTTACTTAAATTTAAATATTATATTCTTGCAAAAATAATGTAACTATAGGTTACTAATTACTATGTTTGGTTTTTTAAGCTATCGATTTTTTTTATAAGAGTGATTAAATTATTTTGCAGCTTCTTTAGGAAGTAAAATAATTATATAATCTGTATGTCATCTCTGTCTTACACACATGTAACATAACAAATATAACTAACATATGTACTAGATTCTTATTCTTATTTCGATTTTTTTTTGTTTTATAATTAATATAGCATTGAAATATGAATTGAAATCAAATATACTCTAATATTAACCATAAACAAACAATTATAAGAATTAAGAATCCTGTACATAGATGACGTGCTTTTAATTAAAATTGGTTATTATCTAAGAAAATAATAGTAATTATTTAAAATATAATTAAAAGCAATGTATAAAATAATATTATGTACTTTATTTCTTGTTCAATTGATGTTGAAATATTATCACCGTGTTCTTCTAAGTATTGTTTGGCTTTACTGATTAAAGAATTTGCATCTTCAAAATGTCTTTGAGCAATTAATACATCTAAATCATCTGCTAAATCAACAATCCATTCTGGTAATTCTAGTTCTGGTGTTTCAGGTTCAAATGCTAAAATGATAATAAACTTATTTAATAAACATGTTTAGTCACAATCAGGACTGGTTTTAAGCTTAGGTGATTTAAGCACAAGCCTATGGCGGTAAAATTTATACTTATATATAGGAGCGGCATGTAAGAAAAAATAAGAAAACAAGAGGTGGCAATTTTGATCTTTGCCTACACATAAAAATTTGCTTGCACCAGCCTTGGTCACAATAATATTTAGAAATATAAAGATTATAATATACAGAATATATTATACATGTAGGTTAACATTATTCATTATTTCATGCTGTAAAATGTGGAAAATAATAATTATTTAAAAATTATTCTTAACAGCAGATCACAAATATTAAGTCTATACACATTATAACAGAAGTAGAAAAATTCTATTTCCTTCTATCGTGGACTATATAAATTGTTTCTAGCTATATTTTAACACCACCACTGTAGTGTAAGCAGATATTAAAGCTGCAATCACAACTCACTGTGTTGTATAATTACATTTTGTAATTTAGAATATTCAAAATTTTATACAGTACAGTAATTTGTGAATGAGCCTAAAAGATAAAACCATGAGTTTTCTATAAATAAGATATTAGTTAGGTAATAGGTTACCAAAACCAAATGTACATACCAAAAAAGAACTAATAATGACATACATTGAAAATTTTAAGGGCTGCATTTTTTTTTTTTAATCATACATCATCTAAACATTTAAATTAGGTATTATTCATTGTTCTTTGATGTGTGATACTCATTTTAATATAATATTTATATTGTAAATTTTTAATGTTTTAACATCTTTAAGCGCAACCCCCCCAATTGGTCTATAGTGAATTGGTATAAATTCAATGTCACCAAAAATTGTAATGGAAGTTTAATAGTTGTCATGGCTGCCTATGTATACATGCTGCGCAAAATTTAATAGAACAATTGTGCTATAGTGAATCTGAAAAAACTGAATGTCGCGAAAAAGTTTAACAGTAAAAAATGGCTAAAACTAGCTTAGAAAGAGTAAAGGCATATTGGTAGTGTCAACAAACAAAAATAAGACTAGTCCTAAAAACAGTTATCTCCAGAGAGTGCTACATAGCGGAAAAGAAAACAGTGAGCCTATATTATATGTTAACATATCAATATTGAGCACCAGATACAAACTCTGACACACACATAAATTTTTTTTTTTTTAATGTTTTAATAGATTTATAGAAGAAAAAAAATGTTAAAATTATATAAATAGCTCAGAGTTAAAATATGTTGAAAATAATGTGATGTTTAAACAATTTTTTTTTGAAAAATTTGGCAGACCTTCAAATTGGTATGCTTATTTATTTTTGAAATACACCAAAATCAAGTTAGCCAACAATTGATTTTGCATAAAAATTGTTTTTAGACAGATAAAGCTTCGATATTCCGGATGAATTTAGACCAAATGTTATCTAAATTAATAATTTCTTGAACCATTAAAATGACTAAGAAATGTTGTTACACTACCTATAGTTATTAAATATATAAATTATAATTTTTTTTTTTTTAAGTACAGGTTTTAACTTTTTATAAATTATTTATGAGTGATTTTTTTTTTTTTTGTAGTACAATCAGTTTTTAATTTAAAAATACATTCTTTGATTTGATATAGTAATAAGATTTCAAAGCATTTCATGTTTTTAACTTCCATCCATTTCATAAAAACTGCTAAGTAAATAAATATATAGCAAATTATGTTCATGAAATTCTTAAAAAATTACCTATTTACATGTTGTCTGGATTACCGTGTTCACAAAACTATTTAACCTCTACTATATTTTTACACTACTACTTTTGATCTCTGAAGTACCAATTAAATACAATTTTCTACCAGACACTATCCGCTAAGTTGGAAAAAATTAAAACATTTTTAGTGTCCCAAAAAGTGGAAAAAAAAACACACATAATTATAAAATCAATACATTCATCACTCTACTTAGAATCTAAAATATTAACAAAATACGAATAGCTGGGTGTTTGGTAAAAATAGTTAATATTTTCAGGTAAGTTTAGCTAAGTATAACTAATTTACTTCAAATATTATGTTCTTAAAATATATTCTTAATTTTAAATTAAGTCAACTTAAATTCTTACAGTTATGAACTAGTAGAATAGAATCTGCTCTTTGGATCATTTTATGATCAACAGTAGTTTTCATTTTGTTTTCAACTGAGATTTGAGACTTTTTGGCGACTTCAAATTTTGATAACCAATCATTCTATAAATAGTAATGATATGTTTAATTAATTTTATAACATTTGAAAAAAACTAACCTTAAGACCAGTATTTGGTGCTTGAAAAACTCTTGTTTCCGGAAAAGCAAGCAATTTAAACGAATTTTTAATATCTTTAATATTTACAACAGCAAGATTACATAAATCATACATTGACTGAAATCTATATCTAGCTGGTCCTCGTCTAAAATTAAATAAGTAAAATTTAAAGTCTATTGTAGTACATGCTATGAACTGTAATTACTAATTACCTGCTAGACAACCAACTGGTAACAATACAAATATCAGTAAATAGATAACAATGAATTCTTTGGACTGGTGTATTTTCAATAGGATCCAATTCTAATAAATCTCCTTCATGCAAACACTTACGATCAGGAACATCAACTAAATTCTAAAGCAAACTCATTATACATACTATTACTATTATTACTACTTGAAAACTACATCATATGTAAGTAATACTAACATTGCAATTTTCTACTCTTTCCATAATATTTAACAATTTTTGAACTCTTTTTTCTTCAATTACATTATCTACTTCAGCATTTTGAACACCATTCACTTCTTTTCCAGAGTTAGAAATTTGTTCACTAACAATTGAAGAACTAGCCAATGAATTAAGTAATGATGCTTGTTCAGTTAGCAAATGTGACAATTGATACATTTCACCCTCTAAATCTATAAAATAAAATAAAATTGATTATAATTAATTATAGATACTGATTAAATAAAAATGTTTTTTTTTTGAGAACTTACTAGCTATTTCTTTGGCGGTATCAATAAACTGAATATAATTGTAGAACACATTTTTCTTGAGCATCGTGTTAATTTGCTCACCCAAAGATTGTACGTTAGTTTTCTGTTGTAATAATTCTTCAGGACCCATACATCTCTGAGATAATTCTTTGACATCTAAATTAATACATGAATCATAAATGAATATTTTTTGTTACCTGAAAATGTTACATTGTACATACATTTTTCGGGTTGATAATCATTCTCACCAACACTTTTTATTAATGAATCCATATTAATAAATAATTATTTAAAAATTATATTTATACAAAATATAATGTATGATACTGAATGAAAATAATTGCACAGTAGTGACAATAAATAATAATGTTCTGTTACACTGTAGTCTGTAATTAAATAGGTAAATAATAATCTGATAATATCTTATAGTAATGTACTCTTATAAGTTATAATAATTATCCTCAATATAGTGGAAATTATAATCAATCAGATCTAAACTTAGGTGTAAAAAACTTAGAATTGTATTCAAATAGCATTTGAAACTTGTCGTGAGTCCGTAGCTACACCTATACTCTATAGTGATGATTGAGTTGAGAACTAGAGAAGTAGAGTCGTAGAGAATACTTGATTGAATAGTAATACTGTAAAAGTGATGTGCATTGTGTACATCTAAAATGATAACAGATAAAAAAATAATAAATTGATACTGCATATCAAGATCAGAAACTCAAACATTGAGTAGATAACTTGATAACAGGTTAAATTAATTTTTTTATTTAACTATATTACTGACTACTGCTTGAAATGTTTACAGAATATACTAATTCCATTTATTCAGTGACATAACCAAGATCTCTAATCAAAATTAGCACTTGTAAAAATCAAAATAACAATTAATAGACATAGGTTATCTTAATTATAATTCATGTTTTTATATATTCAATGGAAATACATTATTACATACAATAATATTAATATAATCACCTCGATACTTACATTATAATATATTTTCTAAAACAGTAATGAGTAAGGTATGTATTTATGTATTTAGAACATATGGGTGCCTGTTTGGAAATCAAAAAAAAAAAAAAAAAAATACATTTAAAAAAAAAAATCTTTATTAAGTTAAAAAATTAATGAAATGTTTAGGTACATAATAAATAATAATCAAGGTTAAATACAGTAATAATTAATAACAAATAAAGTAATTCCAATAAAATAATTGAACTTACAGACATTTTGTCCTTAACATAATCAATAGTAAGACATTTGAATCGAACAGTTTGGTTTCCAGTTTTTAAACAGTTTTATTTTTTTTTTTTTTAAATAATTATTTAAACAATTGCAAATCAATACAATAAAACAAATGTATATATATTTTTATTGAAAATTATTTAAAAAATATAATTAGGTAGACATAATTCAAAGTTAAACAATTCACCATTAGGATTTCTATACTTAACAATTTACATTTATGGTCATAAATTTAAAGTGTCTATTAATAACTTAAAATCTTTTTTTGATTTATAACAAAACAACTATCATAATTTAATGAAAAATCATTAAATCCAATTAAACAAACATATCATCTACAGTTTTTTAAATATTCATAAAAAATTAATATTAACTAAACATTTTTTTAAATGTTAATAAAAAAAAATGTTTAGAAACTGTGTTATAGGTAACTATTTATAGCATACAAATCAAGATTATAAAGTTTAAAATATTAATAAATTCATCAATATTAATCTTAAAAACTAAAATATCAAATTCCATCACTCCCTGTGTACACCCATGATTTTAAATTGAACTTAAAACAAATAACATATATTTATATAACCATGTGATGACAATTTAAATTTTAATACCTAATAAAAATAATATTATGTTAACTTATAGTTGATAATACAATATTATTCATCATTAACTTTGTCTGATACTTCAGGGTTATTTTTATATATGTTATATGTCAATGCTGTTGCTAATGACAACCAACCTAAGTATGGAATCATCAAATAACTGGCCACCTTGTTTACTTTATAAAATGTTACAATGCAACCAGCTACATTTGTCCACAAAAGACAAATTTCAATCAAACTCTGAAACAAAAATAATGATTTGTTAAAATTAATAAAAAATTACAAAGCATAGTTATTGATTTTAAAATGTTATCTGTATAAACTATACCCATTTTAACTGATGAAACTCAAAGAATAAAGGTGACCATGCCCAATTCAAAACCAATTGTGATGCGTATAATGCCAAAGGAAGTTTTGCTGCACCTTTAATTCAAAAATTGTAAATGATCAACTTAAGCTTTTATATTATCATTAGGTATAATCTCACCAGAAAATCCACCTCCACAACGGTATACCCTATATGACGCATATCCCATTCCTAAATACAAAGTAGTCCAAACTGGCCCAAACATATAATTTGGAGGTCTCCAGGATGGTCGATTTAGTGTCTATAACAGGAATATAAATTATACTACATCTTTTGTAATAGATAAAATGATTAAAATATTAAAAAATATAATTTATGATTACCTCGTACCATCCTTTGATATTTTTCCGAACAAAAATACCTCCAATGAAACCACCTATCATAGGTGTTACTGTGAATGCTACAGGAATGCAAGGCATTTTGATTTTGTCGCACATGATTAAGAATATTAAATTAATCTAATAGTATTTTAAGTAATATGGAATTATTATAAAAGTTGATTAGACTTATAAAAATACAATTTTATTTATCCACTAATGACACATCACACATGTCTCATAAAAATAAATGAACTTCTTGATTCTTGAATAATATTATTTATTAAATTATTAAAATTGATAGACGTCAGACGATATATTTAACACGAAGAAGCTCTTGAAACCACAGAGGCACTGAGAAATATCAATTAATATTCTGTGTTCAAATATATATAACCATACCAGATAGCCGTCTTATCATTCATTATTAAGTGAAAATTCAAATTAGTGAAATGGTGCGCAATGGTACTGCGCTTTATCACAGAATAAATATTGTTTTTATCTATCTATATATATAAATAAGGACAAACTGACTAAAATCAAATACTATATACGATATATTATTATATATATTCATCATGTATGTATTTGCTAAGATATCAACGCACAGCCTAAAAGTAAACCACTGAGGGTAGTGGGTAAGAGACTTAAAATGTAGCACAGATGTTCCTTATTCAACGTAAACGACCATTATTAAGATAGGACTTTTTAAAATTCAACCTCTAAAGCGTATTTATTCTGATAAATTGAATTTAAAATTATAATACAAAAGAAGTCGCACATGCATGGTCTCAATGACACATACCTAATCATAGAAAATAACTTAAATAACTTTAATAATACCTATTTAAATTATAAAATATTTATGTTATAGTATGTATAGGTAGGTACATTGAAATTGTCTGTACACGTAAAAAGAGGTATAGTTACTATGAATTAGGCACAAAACAAAACTACTATTTAAATCATTTAAAAACTAAAATACTTGTATCTGTAAATTAGGTGAGTAGTAAATTTTTAATTTATAGTACATTAGTACCTATTTATACAGAAGGACGTATATAGGTACCTATAATATTAATTAATTACAACTTTCAACTTGGAATTCTGACATATTTTTAAATATTATTGGTACATTTTACGAAGCCCTGTCAAACTAAATTCCAGGGAACGAAATCTAGTTAATAACAATTATTATTCTGTGATATTAATATGTCCAAGTTAACCTTAGTTAATAAACCTTAACAGTTTTTAAAGACAATTTTACACATTCTGAATTCTAATCAGTCTTTCAAGATTTTCAAGAAGATAATGGAATAAAGTATCTACCTATAGGTGTTATAATTTATAATTATGTAACGGTTCTGATGTACATAAGTGTATTATAAGTGTATAATAGGAATCAAGTGTAACTCGTCATTGAGTGAGTCACTGTAAATCTATAATGGGTCAGTTAAATTTAAATTCAATTATAAATTATCTATTATAGTGCCGATTTTTTGTCATGCATACAAATCCACACCTTTCAACGTATCGTCAGCAAATTTTTTACTGTTATATCTGACAGTTTGCTGAAGATTTTAGCAACACTTTCAGTGGCGTACGCAGAATTCGTTTACGAAGAGGTTATTATTTATGTACCTATATGGTATGTTTAAAATATTATTAATGTAATATTTCATAAAAGAGTTATACCTACATGGCTACATGTTAAACCCCTAAAACCCCCAGTCGGTACGCCACTGACCACTTTTGTTAGGGAACATGTCCAATATTTTGACATTTTAAGATTTTACAGAAATATGTTATTTGTACCTAAACACACACTATTTGGTGTGAAAATGAAATAAACATATATCTAAATGTTCCTATGACCTATGGTAACAACTAACAGTATGACGTGTACCTTTATTTCATTTATTTCGAAAAGAGAACATAATAATAGTTACACAAAATAAGTTTTATGTCTCTCCTGTATAATTTGAATTTCGACGTACTATGTGTATTACCTATTTATTAAATAATTTTTTAAAGCATCAGCAGAACTAACTTTTAACCACTATAATGTATGCGAGTATTTTCATTCTCACTTTAATTCTAGCTTTATATAACTCATCCAAATATTTTCATATTCATAGAAAAGTTTTGAAAGAAGTGGTCAAATTCTAATTGATGAATATGTTATTATTTATAATTATTTTACTTTTTTTAAATTATAATTTTTTTTTTAATTCCTAATTTGATTTTAGTTTTAATTATTCATATTAAATGGCTGTAACGAATTAATAGTATACATTAAAGATAATTTTGAAAAATTATAGCTATATTGATTTTTTTAAATTTTATCCAAGCACATGTTTACATGTTGTGTGATTTTGTGTTAATCTATATTTTAGACGCAGTTTAAAATCGCCGGTATGAAACCAGATGAAATTGTTGTTAAAAAATCATATGATTTCATACAAATGTATCAATCAGACATAAGTTTAGATTTAACGAGCCAACTGCATATAACATTTATACAATTTAAAAATTACCTATTCATGCACTGGCCTCGTTTATTCTTGAAAATGATTTTGCTACAGCCTACAAATTATTCTAATATATTAGGAGCATGTATAATTTATGGGAATGACCCGTTTGGGCGCATTTATGAAGACACATTTGGGCACAATAGGTACTGCAACTAGTAATCGAAAGTCTTATATTATAACTTATAAATAATATTAATAATATAAATATATTATAAGACTTATATAAGCCTATATTAAACTAAATAAGAAAATTAGGACCACGTTTTGCGGAGAAAAAAAGTAATTAATTAATAGGAACGATTATAATATAGAATAAAATTAATAAATAAAAAATAAAAAAATTAAATTAGGTTTTCAAAACAAAAATCTTTTAACATTTTTGAAAAACTATTGAGACAACCTCCTCGTAGTGTCTTTTGAGTAACGCTAATAGGCTCAGATTTAGTAAAATATGTTAATATATATGCAAAGAAATAAATGCGACCAAACATACTATGTATTATAAAGGGAAAGATTACGACCAAACGTGTTATGGATTTACCTACCCCCTAAACTTTAGGGTGTAAAGTGTTCTGTTTTGGGTAAATGCGCCCAAACGTATTTCTCCCATAATTTATTTGACATAAAAATCTTAACTATTATAAAATAATTATAAAATCTAAAATTTTTATTGGTATTTGGTGTATAATTAATAATAAAATAAATACTTATATACATCTACGGCTTTACATTAACTGCAATACATGAAATCGTAGTACTTTTCTCTTTTCTGTAGTATGTTATGTTTATTATGGATAATGAATATAATATATTAATATGAAGTACCAATCAGCAATCAGCCATAAATAGTATTATTATAATGATGTAATATCTTATATCTTTAGAGCATGATCGTGATGTAACTGGTAAGGAAATGAGAATACTGTCGATTAGTGATTACAAAAACTTGGTACTTATGTAAAAGATTATTCAATTGTCCATTGTCACAAGATCATTTAGAAACCTTAATTGTATTAGTAAATAATGAGTATTGAAAAATAAATGTTAGGTAATTAAAATTAACTTTAACGATATTATTGATAAGGTTGTTGCTTAAAGTGATCTATAAAAAAAAAATTAATGTATTAATTATGACTAAATACTTTAATAAAATAATATGAGAGTAAGAATATACATTTATTTTTTTAAAAACACATTCCGAGCAAAGCGAGCAAAAAAATGTTGAGCCCTTAAATTTAATTCCCGGTAACATAAATAGCCCTATCTGCTCCTGGTCAGGTTAAATATATTAATGTTACTAATTATTATTTATTAATACCTTTATAAATTATAGATAGACAGTAGCATAAAATAAACTAAATGTTTTATTGTTTTAAAAATGTCATCGTGTTTATAAAATATATTTTATTTTAAATATGATACATATAAGTACTGCGATGTAGGCTTTAACGTTCAATTACTTAGTCTTAAAAGGACTGTCGTATCCGTAAGCGTTGTCTTCGTTTTACACACGTACCACATAGCAAATTTTCGTTTACCAGTTTCCATAGCGTGCTGTTAGTTTTGATATATAAGAGTGAATTGACCTATTAAAAAAAACAATAAAGGTAAGATTATTATCAAGGGTACTACGTAGCCTTTTATTGATATTATTATTTTTAAGTATAAGTTATGATCATTTTTTTAAATGTACGATTTCAAACCCGAGTTGGAAACTAGATAGGCGTAAAAATACAGAATAGTTCCATTAGTAGATAGGTACCTAATAAAAAAAGGAATCACACATCGTGAATAATCGGGAAATGATCCGACACCATCCGCGTCCGCATATTATGCTAATATTTTAATAGCAATGTATTGCAGGCCTATAGTCGATGACAGCGATAGAATAACATTTCTAGAAAATGCTAGCGCAACGGTCGTGGTTGACGAGTGTGGGTAGATTGCAGGGACGGCGCCAAGTGGGAAGGCAAGAGCGGACGACTGCCTCCCCCGGGATAAGTTCTTGTTCCCTCGATATTTTATAAATGGTGTGTGACCGTGCCCAACAGACCAAGTTAATTCCCTAAATTAAATTATAATTTAAACAATTGTTGAACAACATTGTGTCATTACCTACTCGAGTAGTAATCTAACAATACCGTGGTTTTAACCACTCAGAATGTCTCGGATCATGCCATCATGGTTTAATTTTACATAAAGCATTTTAATCGACGATTATTCGGTAATATTGTCACAATAGAAAAATATTTTATATTAAAATCTTATTTTTAGAAATATTACTAATAAGTAATAAATTTATGTTGTACGGAAAAATGCACTTATACGCAGTATTTACTATTTACTGATACATAAATCAAAATTTTTTCTTTTTTATTTAACAGAAATAAAATTGTTGGGCTCGCCTCTTCAAAAAATTGACTTGCCCTTTACTACCCCTCTAAAAAAAAAAAAATGCTGACACTGTGCTTGGTATAGATCAGGGGTGCCAATATAAATTTATGTACTATATAATAATATGACCTTTTTTTTACACTTTGGCTCTTCCATATTTATTAATACATGACATTTGGTGGCTCGCGAGTCTCTTCTCGTTGGCCATCCTTGGTATAGACCGTCATTCGGATGCCATGAGACCATAAATAAGACAGCGGTTCTCACTAGGATTTTAGAAAGGGCTGGCCAAGTGTAATTTTTGAAAATTACTTGCAGGCGGCTAAGCAGTATACATTTTTAATGACAATATCTGGTTAAAAATATAAAAAATGTACAGCTGTTCACTAAATTTAGCGGAGAATAATGAAGTAAGACAGAATGTTTTGTTAGAAAGGGTATTGTAACTTATTGTAGGAAAAAATTCAACGCTCGAATGAGTAATAACACAAATGTTTTAGACTATAACTCATAATCGTAGGAACCTATTTATCTGTCCAACACTCCAATTGGTAATTCAATAGGTACAAGTTGAAAATAGAAAGATAAAATAAACAAAAATAATAAGATTAGATAAAAAGTCACAGCAGTTAGGTAACCATCATTTTATTATTATATAATATAAATATAATAATAATAATTATTAATTACAATTATAAAATAAGTATTTCATACTATCCACTGTTTGTAGAATTTTGGATTTTAGAATGTACAATTTAATTTTAGAACGGCCCACAATAAATTTGAAAGAACCGCGTAGTGAGGACCGCTTCCATGGGAATATAGAATAATCATTATACGTATGTCTGAGTTTGAAAACTTATAAATGACATAAACTGTTTCTGAGGAAAATATTAAAAATGCCCCATGATTAATGATTTGTACCTAATGCTGCACTGCACACGGACTTCCAGCTACCCTCTATAACTGATTACAAAAAAAAAAAAAAATTAGCAATTCACTTCTTCAACTTTATACATTCTGCTAGCAGTGTTAAGTTTTATAAACTAAATGTCCCACCTTTTGAATGCGTCGTTTCAAGCACGGATGCCCTCGCGACCTTTTATAATTATATCACCTTTATAATAATAATTGTAAATTAAATCTTATATTATATGTATATATTGTAACTATTGTCTATTTACAGTTAAAACATAGAATATTGTAAAATTCTGTAATTTACCATCCTTCACTGGCTTTCTTAATAATTACCTATGTTAATTTTCTAAGTGTCAAAAAATGTATTTCTGTGAACAACAAGTTTAGATGACTAGATTTCAAGGAAACTTTAATGAAATATAAACAGAAAAAAAACAAGAAGAGAAAGGAATTCTTTAGGCGTGATTTACCAGAGTTAAAGAATTATAGCGAGTACCTCCACACCAGTTTATGTCTGGATTTAGTTATATGAATTTGGTTTTGTTTACAATTTAAAAAACATTGAAATATTTTCACCATTTATTTATTCCATTACTTCAACATCTGTTCACGGTTGATCATACATGGCTCGCTACAGCAGATGCAGTGTTTATTATTTTCAGACCTTTTATCTCGGGAGGGTATCGAAAAATTTTCAAGGGGGTATGCCAAGAAATCGCATCACAATATACAATTTATGTAATAATGTCATACTTTTTTTCGGGGGGATATATATTTTTCTCCAGGGGTATTTCCCGCTCCCCCGGTCACCTCTCTGAAATAAACACTGAATAGATGTGATAAATCTGAAAATATGGAAAAAAAAGCCCCTTTCCAACAAAAACATTAAATTCAACAATCATGCTCTAATTATTGATATTTTAAATTATTTATTTTAACATAATGTATTTCTATGAAATTATAAATGTAATATTTTCAGAAAAAATTATATTAAACTACCACAATAGTTACTACAAGTAAAATTAATGACCTTAAATATTTATACCAAAAGGCATATCATACAATATGTTTATTGATTAGGATGATAGATCGTCTACATTCAGAATCATTTTATGTATATAATGATACATCATTTGATTCAAGTTTAACACTTCCATAACAGTGATCCATTCGACTCCAAATGTGCAACAGAGTAACAGTAACCACTTGTATACTTTTCAAAAAAACAATGAAATAAAAAATAAAATAAATCTTAGTTTAATTTTTATTATCAATAATTTATTATGTTTTTCAATTTGTTAAATCATTATAGAAAATAAATAGTGGATAAATACAAAATTAAATTATTAGTCAATGGTTTTTTATTTGATAAAAAAAAAAAAAAAAATGTACAGTAAAAAATGTACTTCTAAATTATTTACAAAAATATTATCATATGACAAGTTGACATTCAATGTTTATGTTCGTATCAAATAATACTATAATTGTAAGAAATGTTACAAAATATTATATAAATAAATTACAGTTATTTTAAATATTAGGTACATTATAATGATCTTATTATATACAATTAAGGGCCGTTTTTATAATGTCCAGTTAAGTTACAGTTAGGACTAACCAGTAGAATTCTATCAGTTAACAAATAAAAAATTCTGCTGGTTAGCGTAATCAGACACTAACCAGACATTGTAAGAACGGCCCTAAGTAGATAATTGTTATTGGTTATGGGGTTTCTGCAGTAATTTAAAAAAATGTAGTAAGTCAATTTGAATTATTTTGTAATTTAAAAATGTCAAAGATATTTTCGGCATTATATAGCATGTTTTTGTCTGAAAATAATGTTGGGTCTTGCTTGGATGATCAACAAACTTCTTGAGCGTCTAAAAAATAAAATATATAAGTAAATGCATGTAAATTATTAAAAAATAAATAAATAATATTTCTTAATTTATTACAGAGTTACATTAAAAATTTTTTTTTTAAAAGTGATAATCAACAGATTAATTATAATCATTGATTACTTTTAAACAAAACTTAATTTAATAAATATTTTAAAAATACAGATAGTACTAATGTCTAGTACTACTTATAATAATGTAAGTAACATCGAATTTAGTTATTAAGATGTACATGTGTTATGTGCATTTTAAGTTTTAATTATATGTAACTCTGAAATATATCATAATTTTTAAATACATATACATTATAATAGGTGGGTTGAAATTAAAAATGACTTATTATACAAAAATAAACAGTTTGCATAATAATACCAACACAAACAAAGCAAATATTATGAAATTTAATGATACAAATGAAATTAGTTTTACTAACTGCACAATTTTAAATCAAATTTGTCATAATGGTAGCTATGAAATATATATTATTTATTTCAGAAAAGCATAAAATTTAAACAACGCTGTTTATAATAATAGAACAATCCTTTACATAAATATTAGTTAGCATTTGAAAACTTTTATAGGAAGTATTGTATTTATATTTCAGTAAATTATAAATTGAATGATGTACCTAAGGTACCTGTTTAATTATGTTTAATACATATTATATTAACATTTTTAACTCATTAAAATTGTATAATATATAAATGTATATTTTACAATAATAAACAAGAAAATTTAGATAAGAAATCAATTGAGTTCATTGACACATTACAAATATTTAATATAATTTATAAATGGGCAAAACTATACTTATAGAATTTAACTTCCATTATAACTTAAATAGTTATACAATGTGAATTTTCCCCCTATTTACTGCTGAATTATTTGAAATCTGTTTTTCTATGAAATAAACAGTAATTATATAGTATCCAAGAAAGGTCATATCTATAAATAAGTAGAATAGCACAGTAACAATTTTAAAAAATAGAAACATTCTTAAGAAATAATAGACTAAACAAATTATATATTTAATAAATAATATATTAATATACCAGAACTAAAAATACAGAACTAGAATTGAAAAATGTGGAACTAAATAATCATATTAATGCTGTATTTAATTAACACAAATACGGATTATGTATTTATGTTTTATCATAATATTACAATTAATTTTTGCCATGCTATTTTGTTTCATTATAATCTACTCATAACTCATCTATATTGGTTTGGCATTCATTATAATTTATAAATATTGATCACGTTTGATATCATGCAATTAATTTATGTTTCAAATGCAATTATATTACATAATCTTATAAGCAATGGTAATAACTAATGGATAATGGTTAATGAATGGTATAAATGTATGATATAAATATTATTCAAGTATGATAATGATATGTACAGCTAAATGATTTTGTTTTGTGTTATTTGTTGATTTGAATTAGTTGTCCAAATAATAAAGAAATGTTTGTGATAAAGAAAATCAAGATCAAACTAACAGCGTTTCATTCATGAGGCCCATAATTCATATTTTGTGCATGTTTAACTTACTTGCTATAATAAGGTTCCAAAATTGTGCATTAATTCATCATCATAGGGGCACATAATAAATATAATATGTACCCATATATGCATATGTCATATACATTTACCATAATAATGGATGCATTATTGCATATTTGTTTGAGTAGGGATAAAATAAGGAAATTTAATAATTATTTTTTTTAAGAATAATCATTTTTTTTTTTTTTTTTTTGGGAGTATTAGTCTTATCTATAGTACAATTTAGTAAATAATCATTATATTAGTATAATAATTTACTAAAAGAGATTTAGTTTGGTATAAATAATATGCAATACTAATTATTGAAATATGATATTGTTGCATATCACAAATTCCTAGAACTTAGCAAATTATTAATTTGATTTTTTTTTTTAATTACATGTTAAAAATTATAATTTATTGATAACAATGACTTCTAAAATGAAATTCTTGGATATTGTGTCAATGATTAACCCAAACGTATTTTAGAAAATCATTAAACATTATAGTTTTTAATAGATATACAGATAGCATTATAATTTTGAATTTAAATTATGAATGACAGGGAAATAATTTTAAAAATATACCCTATCATTAATGCATAAATACATTTAAAGTAGTTTGGAGCTTTAAAGTATTTTTCAATATATTATGATCATTATGTAACAGATGATACTAGTGTAATATTATTTACAGGGAAAAATTAAACCATGAATAAAATATAAATGTATAATCTTATAAAATATTGAAGAAGCTTAAACTTAATCTTAGGGAGCAAGGAATTATTCTTGTCTTTCTTATATAGTAGTTTTCAAGCATTCTTAATATTAAATTCTTTGATTTTTTTGATAATAATGAAAAATATATACATTATATAATATTTTTCTGTTGTTTTATGTTTTAAGTTTTTAATAATTGTATTTAATTTTATATAAATACTTAATATAATAGAAATTTTTGGGATGGATAAAACTTTTTCTTTCTGGCCATTAATAATTTTAGTTAAGTTATTTATTGAAATCTATTATTATATTAGTATAGTAACTGAATACCTAAATACTCATCATTCTAGGAGGCGATCAAAATACTGATTTAAAATTTACTTGTAGCAGAGAATTCAAATGATGTATGATTTATACTCAAAAACATATCTATGATTCTTCAATTTTCCTTACAGAGAAATAAAAACCTAGTAACATGCTACTACTATTACTACTACTACTTTTTCCTTCAAGTGGTTCATCAATAAATTATACTATACAATGATACCTAGCTTACATGTAAATGTTTCATAGTAAGTTTTGAATCGATGAAATGTATAGAGTTGAGCAAAAAATATTTAGACAAATGTTATGCCTGAGTGTATTTTGATTTCAAAAAATATTGTATGATGAATTATTTTTTTTATATTCTTTGATTATATCTAAATATTTTTAATGTAATTTCTAAACATACTTTATATAATTAATTTTAAATTTATTAATAACATATTAACATAACAATGATACATTTGAAAAATAAAATGAATAACATAACTTAAAAAATAGTATAGGTTACCTGCATAATTTAAAGTCTAATGAAACAATTATTATCTTAAATAATATAATATAGAATAATAATATGTCCTAATTATAAAATGTACAATAAATAGGTATTATTCAACTTAGTGGTTTATTACTAGTAGTAAGTAAATTAAATCTTATGGTTATTATATTATTTTAAGTATTTAATATTGATTGATGTGATATATATCATATAGTAATAAATAATAATATTTATTGAATTTTTCATAAAACTGAAGTAACTACTTACATACTGTTGTTCTATTAATATTACAATATGATAATAAGTACAATAGGTACTTTCACTATGTAAAAAACATAATTCTAACGTGTGTAATTTGGATTACTATTTTTTGATAGTAGTAATGTGTGTTCAGCAGTGGGAATAATAGTTGAATGCTTACCTTCTTTATTGCAAGACTCAGGTATTGGGTCAAGAAGTTTTGGTTCATTTGGATCTTTATCATCTATATCAATATCCATAGTTCTTTTCCTTACACAGCGTGTAGTAGTTAATAATATTCCAAAAATCATGGGTGGAAGTCCAGCAATTAAAAATGCGCCAGTATAAGATTTGTACATATCATACATCCAACCTAAATAATATACATTTTATAAATATAAATAAAATATTCAAGTTTATTTTTTAGTAAAATGATTTCACATTTAAATGATTATTTACCAGCAATTGGTGGGCCAACTGTCAATGGTATAGAACATAGACCAAGAATACATCCAATGGCTTGTGCAGCGCCTTTTTGACCAACTAAATCAAAAGCGATTGGACCCATAACACTAACAAAACATCCATCAGCAAGCCCCATTATTAATGTAATAATCACTAGTATGAAAAAGTATGGTACTACAATGATAAACATAGTCATCAATCCAATAACAAACAGGGATATCTAAAAAAAAAATATAAATAAAAACAAAAATGTGAAAAATCAAAGATTAAATTATATCAGTTACAAGCCATGTTTTAAAAAGCAGTCTATTCTAAATTAATAATAAAAAGTATAATAAATTTATCTTCTGCAAATAATTATGGAATATTTATTGTATATTATAAATAATATAGGTAGTTGCCTTAAAACAAATGACAATATTGATTTGGCTTGTTGCTGACTTGAATTATTTGAACTTACATATTATTTGCATACACGCTCAAAAATTAATTTTGAATTATTGCTTTTACTAATCATACATAGTACTTAAAAAACAAAACTTTTATACATTTATAAGACAATCTAACTATTCATAACCAATCTATGGTCTTATGGTATACAAATTTTGGTACTTTTCTGTTATCCCTACTACCGATCGATGCCGCGACTATCGCGACTCTCAATACCTAGATTTATTCCTAACAATGTTTTTATTATTAATATTAATATTTTTATATGTGTATATGTGTAACTACTTTACTTAATACTGTAATAATTAGTCTCAATTATATAATTAACCTGCTTGTTATTTTTGTAACACTAATAAATTGAAATTGATGGAAATATTAAATTTTTTTTATTTATTGCTTATAATTTAGATGTCCAAAACATTCAAAATATATAATTGCAAATTATTAGGTTGTTATTGAAAAAAACTATTGTCAAACAAAAATAAACAGTTAACTTATACAAACTTAAATACTTAAAAAATAAAGATAATTGAAATCATTGCCCTAGTGGTTTAAATTAGTAAAATTATATTCATATTTAGTAGTTACTATTCCTTTCATCCAGTAAGCCGATTTCCTCATGTGAATTTTTAGTATTGATTATTGAAATTTTTAATTAATATTAATAATAAAAACAAATTGTTAGGAATAAATCTAGGTATTGAGAGTCACGATAGTCGCGGCATCAATCGGTAGTAGGGATAACAGAAAAGTACCCAAATTTTGCACTTAAAAATTAAAATATTAATAAAAGCTTATGAAATGCTCTAAATAATATTGTTACATTTAAGTTTAATATTACATAAATTGACACTAATATTAAAGTTAATACCATAAAATTGATTCCTTTGATTGCAAAATTTGTTATGTTTTATGTCGTAAAATGAAGACAACATGGTATCCTCTTAACAAAGAACAAATAATATTTTTAGTATAAATTTTATTGTATTTTATAATATACTTTTGTTATTATAAAGATAGGAAAGGGATTATACAAAGAAAGTTTTTAAAAATAACAAATTAAATTAATATTTTAAATATATAAGCCGTCCTATGCCAGCTATTTATCTCAACTGATATTAAATGAAACAAACTAAAGTGAAATTCTTACCACAAACACTAGTGTTATAATAATCTATGGCATGGGAAATAAATACCTAACAACTACGAATACCAAATTATTACAATAAACAATTTTATCAGTAAAATTGTGGTTCTTTGACATATATAATAATAATTAATGATTATTAATAAAATCTCATATATACTTTATTTAAATGAATAATTCAATATAAGTACCTGTTGCATTACGATTCTACTAACTCCCTTACAATCAGATATTGGTCCTGAAATTAATCTACCGATTCCCGACGAAATGCCTATACAAGTGACTAATATTTTACCATCGTTTTGTGGAAAACGGTCATCGACAAATTTCACCTGTACAAAAATAGCATTGATTAAAAATTAAAATATAAATACTAAACAATTAGAATCGGATAAAAAATATATTTCTCACCAAATGAACGTAAGGTACAAAGTATCCAAAAAGAGCGAGAGGAATCATTGTGGCCCAAATAACGTACTTAGGGTTCTTCCAAATGTCAATATTGACCAGTGATCGCAGTTGTTCAGCCAGGGATTTATGCATATCCGATTTGTCTAGTTTGTATGTAGGTTTGAACGCCAAAGCGCATATCATTAGTATAGCCGATAAAGCTGCTTCCCATCTATAATAGATTATTTTATAAATGCATTTGAAGATAAATAACATTGAAATACATTAAAAAAATAAATATAAATAAAGAAATAGGGAAAAATTACGAGTACCTACTTGAATTTTATTTATACCTAGGTATATAATTACCTAAGTTATTGCATGTTATATAATATAGGTACTTAGGTATAAGTACCATGCACCAATTCAGGTATATTTTTAATTACACATTGTAATACAAATATCATACAGAACGATAAATAGTTAATCTAATTTTTATAAAATAAGATAGAAAATTAAAATTTATAATTATTTTTTTTTATAACAGGCAATATTTTCAAACGTATGCCAGTGGTGTATATAGGTTTTTATTTCGGAGGGGGCCGATTATATATTTGGATTTCTTTGGGGAAATTCTATGTCATTTTATGTCAAAAATAAATTTTTTCAATAATTGCGTTTTTCAATTCGGGAGGGCCCCCCATAAATACGCCCCTGACGTATGCAATAATCTCTACTGTGCAGTTAGTTTTAATTTGGCTGATGGCCAGTGGGCCAAGTAATAATAATTAATAAATAATAGTTGTACGAAATAACAGATAAGATAAAAGTAAAACTTTATCGGCTTATCATTAGGTACTTAATGTTTTGATTATTAGTTTACTATATAGTTACACTCTACAGGCATCTGTAAGTTATAAATATTATAAGATAATAATAAATTTATAAATTATTAAGTACTGTAGAAATCTGTTAAATATGTTATATGTATTAATCTTAACAATAAGCTAATATAAGTAATAACTATAAAGTTATTTTGATTATAGTACAAACTACAAAACCGATGAGAGATGAATTATTTATTATATTCTGTTATGTAGTGTACGATTTTTAATTTAATTTAATTTATTTTTATTAGATTTACTAATTATAAGGTTATATATTCTATAGCTAGGACCTAAAGGTTTCATCAAAAACTAAAATATCTACCTATGAATTGAAAAAAAAACATTTTACATGGAAATTGCAAAGCGATTGATTTTGTTTTCCCGAGTAATTTTTATAATAGGCCATATTTTTTATATGCATGTCGCATGAATATAATCCAAAAATATTATATTATATTATAATATACACGTAACTACTAACTACATTAGGGAGAAAGAGCTATAAACTATGCTCAAATTATAGTGTAAGCAAAAGTTCTTATGAAATAAATAAGAAAAATAAATTGCGAAGATAATGACATTCTATTAGTATACTACTATAAGAGTAATACGGAATCAAAGTTTTATAATTTATTATGTTTCTACAAATTGTTAAAAGCATAATTTATTAAACGGCATAATATTTTCGATAAGATGTAATACTCTGAAAGATTGAATATAAAAGATAACAGATAACTTTATCACCGTTCTAGTTAAATGATTTGCGAATGTAATAAGTTATTTAATCCATTTAATTAACGAAAGTGAACTTGATTATCAATGTCAGCATACTAACTATTTTATAAATAACAATAAAAAAAAAATTTATACATAGAACTCAGTGTAATTAATCGCTATACATGCGGTACTGCAATGGACCGATACAAAATTAAAATAAAAAATATCACAGCTTATTTCAGAAAAAGAATTAACAGTATAAATGCAAGACATAATATAATGTCTTGCTTTTTTAAATTGTTAAGTAAATATCTTCACATTAAATTTCAATTGAAATTCAAAAAAAATCCAGTAAAAATTAATAATTTAACCAATTTTTTTTTTTAGACAATATATAAAAACCGATAATAATTTAAATTTATTATAGTGAGTTTTTAAAATATTAATAATTTGATAAATAGTTTAATTATTTTTTCAATTAAAATAGCAAAATAAAAGATAAAATATGGTATTGATATTATAATTGTGTTTGCCCAAAGAAAAAAGGTAAAAGGTGCGCAATCGTGTTGCACTCGTTATTACTTATAAATTATAAACATTTAAAGTTTAGATGAGTGGAATGAGATGACCCCCATAACATAAATTTTAGAGTACTTAATAGGTTAATTAATTTGTAATTTTAAAAGAATATATAGTTTTTCATAATTGGAAAAACTTAATTCATTAGTTTATAAGTGATGTGTAAAAAAATGTAGGGTTACACTTTAAAATCAATAATACGAGTATGTGTCACTTTTAATTTTACGGATGCGAGAACCACATAAATATTTATTATATTATGGATTTTTTTTTTAAGAAGAGGAAGATTGTATTAATCTATGCAGTACTGATCCACGTTAGGTAAATTATAACACGAGGTAATGATGATTACATAATAGAGCGTTTACGCTCGAGCAACAATCGCCATTAATTTGTAAAAAATATTTTCGACACGGACAAATGAAAACGCAATGCAATAAATCTCATATTTAAAACGAAAAAACCCAAAATTGCAAGCAATTAAACATAAATTTGCAAAAATATTGGTTAATAGTTCAAGTTTTATATTTTTAATTTTAATACTCGAGTTAATAATTGACCTATTATTAAACTCAAAGTTAAAAACATTATCACTTTATTTCTGGTATTTAATTTTTAATTAGTGATATGAATAAATAAAATTAAAATATCGAAAATAACATACATACCCAATGCTCTGATTGTGAAATTAATTAAATATAAATTATAAGTGTTTGCGTTTGAATCGCCTAGTGAGTACCTAATGTGGGTACTAATGTATTTTAAGTTTGATAATAGATCAAATCACTCTAGTATCAAAATGAACAACATAAAATTGGAAGTAGGCACTGAATGAAAATTTCCCATGTTGTACGTTTGTAAGATAGAGAAATATAATAACACATAAATGTAGCGTTCTCTTAGGCTCCTGAAGAAATTATGCACGTGAGAATACTTTATTGGTATTAATTCTACACTCCAGAGAGCGTAGATAATATTATATAATATATAATTTTATAATTTTAATTAATTATCTAGGCCCTCTAATAGATAAAATACTATTTGATCATATTTAATATCATAGAATAGGTATGTAATAATTTTTCTGTATTGGAAACTTAATGAATTATTATACTTAAATTTGAAGTTTTAAAATTATTCTGCTGTTTTCGTAAACCACGAAGTACAACGTACAGTGTATAGTGTATACTTAATGTATATAATGATAAAAAAAACATTAATGAAATTGTATTTTCACATAAAACTAGATTTTTACTACACAAAATATTAAATTTTAAATTTAACTTATACACACAATCATATGTGTATTTCTAAGAGTATAAGATAACTTAAATACGATATGATACTATTATACTTTAAACTAACCTTAAACAGCTATCTAGACCATATCTAACAAGTAGATAATCTACGACGTATGGCATGAGCATGGTAAAACATGAGCTGCCAGCAGTTACTATACCATTTACAAAACCAAGGTATTTTTTGAAGTAATGACCAAGAATAGCTAATGAAGGCGTATAAGCTAGTGATGCGCCAATACCATATAAAAGTCCGTAAGTTACGTACAATACTTCCACCTAAAATAAAATGATTTTATATATAAAAAAAAAAAATAATACGAGTAGATTCATATGCATTTTTTAATATTAATAATATAATATAATATATTATTATTTATGTATTAATAATATCAAGTATAGATGCTTACATTAATACATATAAATTCTATACATTCAATTAAAAAAAAATTAACTATTGCTTTTAGTAAGAAAAATACAGTGTGATAAATCATACAAGAATATAATATACAGATAATTTTATAACATGATTTTAATATTTATATCTGATTATTATTAATATATTTTATTTTTCATTCTTAAAGTATTGACGTTTAATGTTACTTAAAATAATGAGATTCGAACTGACCATAAATTGAAGGGTTTAAACATTAAAAACCTTTTAAAGAATCACTTGCAACAAATAGTATTTATAAGTAGCAGGGATCTTGCGCATTTCTTAAATTGTAAAAGGTTAGTTGTCAGAAAGGTTTAAAGTAATACTTTTAAAATAGAAAATCAGTGGGGAAATAGGTGAAACATACGGTAGTATAATATATTATGTTACTTTATTTTACGAATGGATCGATATAAAATATGTCATACGCATATGAGAGAAGTTAGTTGTATGTTTTTGATTCACGTAAATAATTATTTAGTTTAATTCAAATGTTATTATAAAATAATAGTATTGTATGAATACAATGATTTGTAAAATATTAAAACGTAGTGCATAATAAGCTGTTATAATAATCTATAAAAAAAATATTATTTTAAATTGGTTATTCTTATTTGTATTTAAGAAGTTTAAAATAATACTATATAATAACTTACTTGATGTGTAAAATATGATGATATTAATAAACTATTAGTAGCAATAAAACCACCTATAAATGTAGTTGTTCTAATTCCTATGCGATCAACGAGAACTCCAGCGATAGGCGACATTAGAAACGTTGTTCCCACAGTTAAAGAGCCAACTAATGCTAAAAATCAACAACATAATATAAATAAAAAAATGTTAAATGTGTTGAAAATGTATAAATTTAAGTTAAAATTTATCTAATAAAACATACAAAAATTATCTATGCAGGATAAGTTATTTATACATTATTTACGCATAAATAATAAAGCAATTAGCAAATATGTAAGCTAATATAGGTTTATATAAGTTATATTTCAAGAAACTTAGTAATTTTTGTTTTTAGAGATATTATTATAATTTTAAATACATAATATAATTAGGACTATAATATAAAAATTATAAAAAACAATAATAAGTATTATTTTTAACGTCATAAAAAATTTGATACTCTCATATTTAGATGCGCGATTAGAAGATCAATCATTCTACTTTTTCAAAAATTTCACTTTTATAGTCTCTAATGTGGATTTTAGTTTGTTAACTAATAATATAATAATGTAAAAAAGAATAAACCCGTTTATTATAAATTATTATTATCTATTATAAGTTAATATGATGTATTAAGGGCTGGATGTGGCTAAAGCTAAACTTGTGAAATGGTAATTAAATATAATCATAAAAAGTCATAAAAATGTTAATATTGTTTCATAAAATTATGGTTTTTCACATAATTATTTTTTTCTTAATTGTATTAAAAGACAAAACATTAATAATAATTATGAATTAATTACGAATTAATATAGTCTTTAAATTATTAAATTATTAAACATAATGACATCATTGTCTAATGTCTATACTGTATTCAACACAAGACCTAAAAAAATACTTACGATCAAATCATGTAGGATGCATATTTTACATTCTTTTGTTATGACGTAGTTTTTTTTTAAACATACAAATTGTTTCTATTCAAATAATATTAATTATCCTTACTAATTTTTTTTTAATTTCTTGAGAATAATAGATTTACCTACTCGTATTTAAATAAATAAAACAGTTTTGTAAAATAAGAATAAATAATATAATTTTTTGAGTTATAAAAAAAAGTGATAAAACAAATACAAAGTTTTGGAAAAAAACAAGAAAACTCCCAAATTATTTTAGGCTATTATCAGATTGAACTTTGAAGAAAGTATAAAAATCAAACTAGCAAATATTATAACTTTTTATAATAGTCTAATATATTTTAACATTCTTAACATCAGTTTTAAAATAAATTCAATATTTTAAACAGTTTTTTTTTGCTGAAAACCTTTGAAAAATGGATGTCTGGTTTTTATAGTTTACAGACCCGCTAAATGTGCATAATATTTAGAAATAAGTGATCAATAGTGACGTAGTTAAAACGTTTATTTATTTACTTTAATATGATACGAATCAACGAATCAATATTAATTAATAAAAATATTAAAATAAATATTATGGTTTTTAATTATTACCAGTATATGATGTAGTGAGAGAGAAATTTTTATCAAAAATACCATGTCTATATTAGTGAATATTTAATATGTTGGTTAAACGTATGTTTATTATTTTTTAAATAATTGAACAATTGTATTTTTCAAATTAATAAAAATCCTTTTCATACAAGCCATATATGACTAAACTGTGTAGCTAGAAGACGCTGTCAGACTGAGTATAGTAATGTATTATTATGTTATCATTGTGTTTCGTTTAAAAAGAAGAATGGTTAACTACCATTATATTAGGGGATTTAACAATGTTTAAACTTGCAATGTAAATAGTCTATATGAGTTATGAATTAAATAAATTATACTTACATGCTTTTGACGATGCTTCACTGACACCAGCATCCTCTAGCCTTTTTAAGAGATACACATAAGTCACTGAATAGGAATTGATAAAACTAAAAACAAGTCCATTGACTAGGAAACTGGCCAACACTATGAAACATGATCGTACGGTAAATTCGGGTGATACCCTTTCTTGATTGCTCATTTTCCAAAATGTAAATTGATGTACTTAAAATTGCAAATATCAGTCTAAAAAAATATATAATGTATTAAACAAAACGAATTTTTAAAAAAAAAATATTTAACATATACAATAAAATTATACACTCTAAATATGAAACATAATCAATGATTACAATTTAACAATTAAACAAATTACGGATAATAATATATCTTTATAATTATTTAAAATACTTGAAAATATTTATAGATTCTAAATAATTAAAAATATTTTGATAACCTGTTTCTAATGGATAATTTATAATCATTATGCCTAATATTTTAAATATTTTTTTTATAATACTAGGAAAAATTTGTAAAAGCGTATAAAATAACATAATAATAGTTAGTTCGGCAATCAGTATATGATTCTTTTTTTTTTAGTAATTTTCTAATATATTTTTATTTTTTTGTCTATGTAAATAATCGTAATGAGAAGAAAAAAATATTATTTAATTTACAATATTTGTTATACTTAACGTTCAACATTTTGTATACATAAATATATATAAATATTGAATAATGTATTATAGCGAATTTTATAATAGCTCATAAATCATAATTAAATTTCGTAATTATAGAGAATAATAATTCATATCATGAAATGTATTTAGTGTTTTACTAAATAAAAGTTTTATTAAAGTATTATTTTTTAAAGAAAATTATTATTACTTATTAGAAATCATCATTTATTAATGATTTCATCGTTACAATAATTAGTATTACTAAATGATTGATAATAATGGATACATTTTTTGGTTAATTTTTGATACTCATTTATAGTTATCATATATTAAAATATTAATTTAATTATATTAACCATATTTTTTAATTGACTTATTATACTTTGTGTACAAATTGAACATTCGTTTGAAGTTTTATTCTAATACGTCAAAATATTATCCACTAAATAATTAGCAGTAGTAGATAGAGGATTTCTTATTTGAAAAAAATGTTAATAAATGTTAGTATTTTCACAGGAAACTATTTAAGTAGTAAAAAAATCTTAAGTATTTAAAATATTGGCAGTACTTTTTTTTGAACTAATACGATAAGTTTAATTTTTTGCACCAAAATAATAGCATTGTTTTCATCTAGGTTATTAAATGTTGGTATTCAACTATACAAACATAAAATCACTTGATTAATTATTGATTAATAAATAAATAAAAATACAATACTATAAAATACTTTACAAATATTTATAGTTATTTTAATGTACACTACTACAATATATTTTTGAAAACTAAAAGGACCCGCTTTTTTGTAATATCTCTGGGTTAAGCTAAATGGCTTTATTAAACTAATTTTTAAACAATTCTTTTAAAATACCGAACGTGATTTTTCACGTTTAGTTTAGTTTTCGTAGAAGAAAGCGAAAAGAATGTAATTATTTTTCGGTGAAAAGAGGATTAAATTTATCGATAAAAGTATATTTAAAATGGATATTTTTGTTGTGCTCAAAGTTGGATACCATACGACATACGTCATAAATCTTGTAATTAGTTTATCTTTCAGAATTTTAGTTTCTTAATGGTACTTTAGGGGGCAGTTTTTAATGTAAGTACGTTTTGTTGATGTGATATGCTCAATTAAGTTTTTTATCAAGGCGAATACCTAAGTATTTAGCAGTATCGTTGCTGATTATATTATTATTAGTATTTTTTTTGTCATGTTGAACTAATAAATTGTTGACAAAAACATAGTATATAACTTGTAAACCAATAACAGATACCGTAAAATTCTCTGAACTGGGAATAGGTGTATCGTGTATGTGATATATGATTAAAAAATTAGTAAAAATAAATACAATACTAAAATGGAACCAACTCATTGTTAATAAAGAAAATAGTCTACCTAATTCCCAATTGGCATTTTGTAATAATTTTTCTAGACTGATTTTACTACACATCAGCCATCAAGTACATAGAATGGTTGAAAAAAACTTATTCTCTTAAAAGAGAAATTTTATTGTACTGGTGCATTCCTTGATGTCCCCTAAGTGCTTGATAGAGTGTGGTTAGTTTAACTTTACAAGCTAAAAAGTATATTACTCAGTCGGTACTATTTAATTTTAAAATCCTGCTTAGAAGATCGCTTTCAGTGCGTAAAGATTCCACTATCTAAGCTTATTGTTCTGCTATTATAACAGATTGCCTTATTAAAAAAAAAAATATATTAAGTAACTACCCTGGTGGGATTTATCCTGAGCTTGCTTATCATATCATGCTTTGCACATCATCATTTTCGATTATAATTATTTTTTAAATACTTCATAATTTATCATTGAACTCAAATTTAACACACCCATTTCAGTAATCTAATCAATGATGAGATACGTTTGAAACCTACCTATACAGCAGAGTGATTCTCATGGTTTTTTTCTATGAAATTAACAATATTTAAATATAATATAATATTGAAAAACATGACAACGGAAGTATTTATAGATGAAACACAGAGTAGGCGTGTGTAAATAATATTGCTCAACTCGTCCTCTCTCTTCTTTTCATTGAATTATTTTTAAAGTGGTTTATTTATTATAATATTTTGATAAAGATATAAAGAAATATTTAATACCTACTATAGATACGCTATATTATATAGGTAATATGTAGACGATGATTTAGTAATCATATGTTTTAGTTTTTTCAATTGAGCAAAAACTATATTTTGAACGTTGTTTTTAGCTATAAATACATTTAAAATATGTATCATAAATATTTAGCTAAAAAATAAATTTATAAAGATGATTTGGTTCTATTTTTTTCATAACAAAGTAATGTCAGCTTTTATCAAATAATTGTGTATGAACGAAAAAGTACACAACTAATAGGTACAATTTATACAATTTTATAGATACTACATAGTACATATAGTTTATAAAAGTTAATAAAATTGCAATTTAAGTTTTTATCGCAATTCAAACAAATTTGGCACGTCACTCGTTTATAGATATAAATAATTGCATGGTATTTAACATACAACAAGAATCTATAATCCAATAACGCAATACCTAATTATTAAATTAATTTGCTAATTTAATTTGAAACATAGCAACACCATGTGATTTGTTCATTCTATTTATGTACCTATCATACAAATTAATATGTAGAAGTCTAATATCGCCATTCAATTATATTATTATTCATATAATATAAAGAATAATAATAAAGCATATATTAATTAATTAAAATTGCATTATTTAAATAATTTACAGAATATATTATACAGAAAGAATTAGGAAAACTATGAATTAAAAACTCACATTTTCAACCATTAATTATTGGAACATTGTAAAATTTTAATTCGTAAAACGATTCTAAATTATTATGTCATGCATAGTGTTAGTGCACATTGTATGGCCATTTGTGACTTGTTTTTTTTTCCAGTTTATTATTATATCCAAAGTTAAATGATAAAACAAATATAAAAATTTATAAAATTAAGGATTTCTAAAAATCAGTTTATATATAATGAATAATTTTCAGGAAAATCACGAACCAGTAATTATTATTATTGTCGGAAAACTTGGATCGACGACAGAATAGATAATTGATAAGGCTGAGAGTCAAAGTTGATTTAACGCTCGTGTTATTCGAGTAACCTAACCTAAACTACTGTAGGTAATTAACTTTATTCAGTCATATAATAAAATAAAAGACGCTTATACGTTTGTGATGAATGATGATTGATGAGCCAAAGTGATAAATGCATTTTGATTTTTACTAAGTAATAGTAATTAATATAATATTCATAAGGAATATAAAAATCACATTGTATAGTGTTGTACCTACGCAGTATAAAACATAATGTAGGTACATATTAATAGGTGGTATCAAAATTATATCAGGTATGTTTTAATTTTTTTAATCATTTATGATATTGATTGTTTTTTGTGCTATAGTTATTCTGAAATTATTGTTAACTATTTAATAATATTCGTTAAAAGATATAAATAAAAAAAATATATATACCTACATATTACAAATTGGATTTTATATTAATACAATATATTACACGTATAATATATACGTATAATACATTTTAGCTCGGAAAGAGATCATTAAAGAAATAGATCCTTCATACGCTATTATACGTTCTATGTGTTACAAGTTGAAGTGAAAATATTTTTGAATAGTAAATAGCTTAAAGCAATAATAATAATAGCTTTAACTGAGTAAACTTAAACAAGAAATACAATAGATTAGTACAGCGATACTTTTATTTCAGTCTTGGAAAAATTACCATAAATTAAATGAATGTCCAGAATAGTTCAAAGCACACGAAAAATAAAAGACAATCCATTAGTTAACATTAATAATGCTTCAGACTTACCAGATTCAGTCAAAATAATAGAAAAACACAAAAAAAATTTATCTTTTGATAAAGCGAATAGATAATAGTGAATATAGAATTTTGATACTTTTTTGCACACTTATTTAATTCATGGTCTTAATGAGCCAGATGAACATACAACAGCAGTTTTAAAAATATTATTAAGATCACAAATTAAATTACTATATACATCCCTCAAGTTAGTATGCCATATTGTAATATTGATGTGCACTTGTGCCATAGAAAATAAAATTGCTAGGGAGTAATATAAAAAAATTATAAATTAGATATAGGTACATACTACTTATATATTAAGTACATATCTACATACATTTTTGCATTAATACGTTGTTTCTTTACTTGGTCAAATCATTAATAATTTAAAAAATACTCTCAATCCGACAACCTCTGGTCTCACACAAAGTAGTCTAGTGAAGTCTAACTGTATTTATTTTGTAAAAATTTTAAGATTCATAAACGTGACAAGATTTTTTTTAGATTTTGTGATAATTAGTTTCAAGTTTTAATTAATATACACAACCATATGGTTTTTATTCAATGAGAGAGTATACTTATCCATTATTATACCATTGTATCTACACTGGCAAAATTATCATTTTTATGCATGGGGGGGGGCATCACGATATCATTGAATTAAAATATTTGTATAAAATCGAATAAGTGATTCATATACATTTTAATCAACTTCAGGGCTAGTTAAAACATTAAGATCAGTTGGATATGAATATAATATGACTGCCTATTTATAAAAAGTAAAAATAGTGAATTATTATTATTTACGAATTATATACTATCGAATATTTAACTGTTTTTATATTCCAAACATATGCATCTAATTTGTTTTTAAGAAAATAATATTATTACATTTTTCAAGATTCAAATTTGTAATTTCTTGTAATAATATCAATTATATTATAAAAAAATTTACAAATGTTAAACAGCTAAACAATTTTATAAGTCAGTTAATATTTGAACAGGTGGTTAGGTTGGTTAGTATGCTGAACACAGAACAGCCGTACATGTTTTCGCCCAAAATCAACCTTTTGGTTTTCGCCCAAATTACCTGTTTTACCCAAACATAAAGAAGAGTGATTTGGTTTTTGCCCAAAATCCAAATAAATATTATTCATAGAAAACGAGATAGAAAACTAAAAAACATTTTAGTTATCACTATATTTTTTTTTATTGAATATATGTGTACCTATATAAAAACATAGAAAATCGAATTTAAATTTTATATACATTTAACACATATAAAAAAAATGATTAGTCAAAGTTATGGCACAATAGGCTGGTAAAAAATTATTAGTCAATAAGTGTAAAAAAATATTATTAAAAAAAATAGTACTTATACGGCTGTACCTATAATAATAAAAATTAAATTATTTGTCGAAGTTATGGCACATGGATTTTATAAATTCGTATCGTGTGAGCCGACCAGATTTGGACAGTGGTGACCAAAATGTTTTATCATTTATTATGAATAACATTTCTTTGGGCAAAAACCAAATCACTCTTTTTTGTGTTTAGGTAAAAAAAGTCATTTGGGTGAAAACCAAAAGGTTAATTTTGGGCAAAAATAGATTCAGCCCCACGGAACAGGTGATAAAATATAAGAATTCGGGTGGAAAAAGGTCAGGTGATAAAATTCGAGTACAATAACTGTCTACCTACCATCTTACGTTCTTTTGTATTCGTATTCAATAATATTATTTTCTGTTTTCATACTATACTATTTACAAAAATGTGTATATAATCAAAGCCGCTTCAATATAATAACATTTAGAACTTCGTTTGTGTACATTAATAGATTACAAATGTACACATCAACATCCATATATTCATCGAAGTCAAACATTTTTAATTTAAAAATAATTAAAAATATCTAATAGTGAAAATATTTAATTTTAATGAACATGTTTATAATAACACAATACGGGAGGCTTAATAATGAAAATCGAGAACACTAGTTTAACACATATTGAGAGCTGAGTAAATAAAAAATAAGAACGAACAACCAAATCAATATTATAACAAAAGATTCGTGCCGTGATCAAATAAACAAATGCCACACAAGAACATTCGTGATCAACGATCATGATCATAGAAAATATAGACCATAGATTAAATAGTAACCATGATGCTTTATATTATTATTATTGTTAGAAAAAAAATAATGTAATAAATATAATTAATTAAATTGAAATGGAAATATTGTTTTAAAATAATCCAAAAAAAAATTGATACGTATACAAAAGTAATAACTAAACATAAAAATCTGAAAAATATAAAAAATTCCTTATTTCAGTTATGTATATGTTAGGCATACTTATATATATACATATATATATATAAATAATGATGTCCAGAAAAATATTGATTTTATTATTTTATAGAACAATTTTACATTTTACGGTAGTATGTAATACATAAACTGAAAATAAAACTTTTGAATAGCAAGTATTGTAATTATACGTTTTTAATGAATTAATAATAAAAAAAAATATATAATTATTTCAAATTATTTTTTTTTTAGAACATAGTTAGGTAATAATATGTAACAATTGAATATTGATTCATTATATACTTGTTTTGTCAGTTAGTGACATAATAAATCAAGTTTCATTAAGAGGACGTCAGTGCAACATTTGTGAGCTGTGTCTATTTTATATTATAATACAGAAAAAACAATTTCAGAATAATAATATATTTCTCATTTTGAACTATTTACGGATAGGAATTAGGATAACAAATGTATACAATATAAATTACTAAGGATAATATAATTTAGTAACCTGTGTAGCTAACTAAATACTCATAATTATTAAACGTATACCGTATTATTATATATTAACACAGAGTAAACAAAATAATAATAAACACAAAATACACTATTTATAAAAAAAATTATAAATAAATCATAATTACTTGCGTATATTATTATAAAATATAGTATATATTTTTAAAGTATATAGAAGCTAAGTGAAAAATTAATAAATGCCCATTAATTCAATTATTCAATTAAAATAATTAAATTTTTTAAAATATTCTGTTTAAATCATGAAAATATACCTATTATAAATTATTATTCAAAATTTAAAGGTAACTTCTAATAAAATAACAACGAAAATATAACTTAGAATCGACAACGACGATGCAGTTAATACGACATTGAATTTATGATATAATTTATTTTTAATTAATATAATATGTAAGCTAGTGTTGATGAACTCTATTATCTACTTTTATGTATTTAATCAAGTTCACTGCCATCATTTAATTTTGTTTAGTTTAATAATATATAATATTCGTAAATCATTTAAATACCTATATCAAAATAAGTATCCTATGATAGTTAAAAATGTCCGTTATAATTTATGTTTAAAGTATTAATATTTCTTATCAAAAATATTACGAAGTTTAAATAATTGTTTGCATAAACGTTGAAGAGTACTTACGTGTCTATGGATCAAATATAAAAGAAAGACATCAGCTTATTTAACGTTTTAAAGCGGAGTTTTTTTATGATTTGGGAATGGGTTGATAAATTTAAAAAATATTTAAAATAGGTAATAAAAATTGCTTTTATAGATATCAAAATTTAAACAATATTAGGTTAAAAAAGAGGAATTAGTAAAACGGTTTTTGTTATAGTGTAAGAAAAAAGGAGGAAACTACACTGATATCATCTTGTTGCGTATCTAAACTAAGAAGCTGGTTAATTAAATGAGTTAAATTCAACAAGTTTAATAAATAATAATAGAATTTATCAAAATAATTTTCGCTAATTTATATCTATAGTGGTTTATCATCTAACCAAATATAAATTATATTCTAAAGGAAATTGTGAGTTTGTGACATAATTTTAAATGTTCATCGATAAAATATTATTTATAAACAATAATAATTAATGAATACATCTATTATATACATCAAATTATTAAAAATGTACATCAATGACAATAATCAAAAAGATCAATATCGAAAAATGCTCAAATAGCACGTACGAAGCAGCAAAAAAACGATGTTAAAATAATGTTCTTGTTATTTTTCGTAAAGGATAATATTGATTATTTGTGAAAATAATACGTAATAACACGTAGAATGTAGAATAATATGCATATTCTATCAAATAAATTATAAAAAAAGGTTTAAAGAGCTGAAATATTTTAAAAATTATGTCATAAAAATGTTAATATAGGTAAATAATACTTTAAAAATCCAAGTATCTACGATTATTAATTAATACAATACTTCAGGTGTCTTATGATATTCTTAAAAAAAAAAAAAAAAATACAAAATAAATTTTTCTGAACAGCTCGGTCTGTTACGAATTTAAAATAAACGCATAAAATTACTTTTATATTATTTCCCCAATGTATTAATTTTATTTTTATACCAATATGGAAGATAGTAGATTATTATTTCATAAGCGTTTGATAAGTAAATAGGTAAACTGATTATTGATTATTACGATTTACGAGTATAAGAGTATAACATTTTAAGAAGTATATAATATAGTATAATAATGTTGAAGTCATCCAATCAAGAATACATTTAAATTTGAAATCTATAGTTTATTTTTATATTGAAGCTACGGTTTGAATATTTTTAGATTAAAAAATAGTTTTATATGGAACTAGGTATAGTATAGGAATGTGAACTTAAGTATACAAGATAGTAGTATATGGAAAATAAAAAAAATTTAAATGATCTTTTCAAACTATTATCAAAACAATAAAATATAATTCAAAATATTAACTATTAACCGTGCTATAATTATTTGAAAATAGTATACTTAATATTATTAACCTTAACCTAAGGTTTTCTTAAGGCGTATACAAATTTGTTTAAGTACGACTAACTATGATAAAATCCTTTAATAAGGATTTAAAATTATTATTATGTTTAATGATAATATTCTTTAATATTGAATGAATCTTGAGTACCCATATGTATGTTTAAAATTTAGTATTTTATTATTAATGATATGTCTGAACTATTATATTATACTAGTATTTTAATTAAAATAACACAAATTTTATTTTTAAACACTTACCTAAATATTATTTTGTATAACTACTGCTTAATACTTAAACATGTATTTAAAACATTACAATAAAAAAATTAAAAAACATTAAAAAAAAATTTAAAAAAAAATCGCTACCACGTGCTAACTGAACACTAAGCAAAACGTAACTAAACTCGGCATGCACTTGCTCAGTCGCTCGTGGTTGACGGGAATCTACGTTCGTTATGGTAGTATGGTACCCAACGTATATTTTTATACATGCGACAAGCCAGGCGTTCTCAAAATGTTTTCATGAACCTCAAATTTATTTACGAAATTTTAATTTACAATATAAGAATAAATAATATCAATAAAAAATAAAAATATATATACCTATTTAATAATAATTATAAATAAATGATTATTGTTCAAATTTGAAACAATCTTTTTAAATCTTCTAAATACTTACATTAATTTATTGTTGATTCAGTTTTTATTGAAAACCCCTTAGAAATATTTAAAACATTTTTTAGAAAAAAGTAAATAATACAATAAATTGAGTTAAAACAACTTTATTGAAATAATTAGAATTATTAACTAAAATTATTTTGGTAAGCACTTTTAAATACACTTCATGGGATTGTATTGCAGTATGTATAGGGTGATATATAATGTTCAGGCTGCTTAGGGTTCATTGTATCTTAAATGTATATCGCGCACAACTACAATTACGCAATATAACATGTAAAGTAATACAAACAGAATTTGTTTACTATAAATATAAATTTCTTATTGTAAAACAATACAATGTTTATAAAAAGGTTCTTTAAATTTTAATCCATGTATTTAAATAAACGACATGCATGTTAATTTAATAATAATGTGTTATTGTAATTTGTTTCACAGGTAATAATATATCTAAATGCTGGTCTAAATTCGTACCGAATTAGAATTTAAAATAAAAATAAAAATATTGTTATACGAGAACACACAACATTTTTAAAATCGAAATATTTTTTTAAAGAATTTTCCTTGAATTTTTAATACAATTTATTTGAAATGTTTAAGAATAAAGAAAATTAATTTTTTTGATTAGTACCTAGTTACAAATAAATAATAAGATATTTTGTACTTTCTATTGTTTATCAAGATGCAGTATAATATTGTTTTAGAAACTTACATGCAAGTCTAGTTAATAATATAATCTAAGTAGTGAGTAAGTGCAGTTATATTTCACATTAAAGAACTACAGATACATTCAAGATTCAACACTGGTATTTTATTTTTATACTTAGTATTTCAAATGCATATACATTATACATATAGAGTCAAAGTCAAAGAGTCAAGTGGTCCAACCAGTTATTGAGAAAAACGATAGAATATGATAACTAGTTGTAACTCTGAACTCTAAGAAATACAAACATGACCATATGTAATATAAATGTCTACAATATGAAATATACATATATGTTTATTGTCTTCAACTAATATGTACATCATACACAGTGATATAAATTATTTCCATTTAATACATGGTAATATAGAATATTTTAGTTTATTGATACGATGGTACTTAATGAATGATATATCAATATAACTATATATATAATTTATTAATATGTTGATTTGTATGTTATTAAATATTAATACTACATTCAGACATTTTGATTTCAACTACAACTTTAGTACAGGTCATGTGAATTATAAAAACTTTTTTAAATTTTTATAGTTAATCTATGGTTAAACAGACATTAAATTAACTTTAAGGTAATAGTTCCAGAGTTTGTTATTTATGAAATTTATTCAAATTCAATGCTAGATTATGGGTACTTATATTAGTAGCAATGAGCACAATCTGAATTAATCTAAAGATTATTAAAGATATCTTAAAAAGTATAAAATTAATTTTAGTTTAATACATAACATAGTCCAATTTTATCTGAAATGCTTTTTTTTTTTGGTAAGTTAAGTAAGGTTAGTCAATTTTTATATTTAAAACATCATCCCAAAATTTAGGTCCAAGTATAGTAGTGGTTTTACACATTGTATAAGTAAGTACAGAATTCAAATTGGAGGGATGCACAAGGAAACGGAGCACCTTTACTATTTTTTTTTTATACCCCAATTATTCTTTTTGAATAGAATGGGAAGGGGGGTGGCATAACTTGATAACTCCATATTAATTTTTCTTCATTAACCATGGATTTAAATTGTTGACAATGATACTATAATTACAATTTATTGAAAAATGAAGTTCATTTTATAATTTTTATAAATTTTTTTTCAGGTAAGTTTCGATTGTGTTATAAAAATTTTGTTAAGTGATAATTAATTGTAATGGTTGAATATTTAGATGAAAAATCTTCATGCTATTTATAAGTTTATTAACATAATTAGGTATATATAAAATAGAAATGTAGTACCTATTTAAAATAATTTAATGATAATTGGAGTGGGGTATAGGACTGTAGGAGGCTAAGCATAATTCAAACGCTGATTAAGTATTATACTAATGTACAACAATGTCCTTTTTCATACAAGTTAACAGATTTTCACTATTAATTGTACTAATTGTTATTGAATTAAAATAATTAATAACTATTAATCAAAATTTGTCGGTTCATACTAGTTAACTGGGATAGTATAAATATACATATATTGATGATTACAATTGCTTCAATTGTCATTTAAATTAGGCTTTGTTCAACATAGATTTATACTTATATTTTATTAGACATGATGTATGATGTAGGTAAAATTAGTGATATTATTTGGTAAGTATTAAATAGAAAAATTATTAATCTCTTTAATCTTTATCATAAGACGTGGAGCTTGATAAGTTTATTTAGTGAGGCTTAAGTCCAGGTTCTATTTTTTCATAAAGTTTGTATTTTAATTTAACATTAAATTAAAAAATCAGAATTAATCTATGGATTGATTATAAATACATTATTTCCATATATATTCTGAATAATTCATTTAAACATGCTCATTTATTACCCTTATTTTATCATTAAGTTAAATATTTGGAACTCGTGTTGTATGTTATCTACAATTTTCCATCCATAATATTTGGATTATAGGTGTCGTCTACTATCTCTAGGCATTAATACATCAAAGAACTTTTTTATATGTCTTCAAAAAACTGTTTGAAAAGGTTCTTGGATATAAACTTTAAAAAAATCTACGGTCAGTAACACCATCATCTTGTTAATCAGTACATACAGTCTGGACATCCATGGATCTTGTCATACATAGATAAAATACAACGCATCAAAGTTCATGTAGAAAGCATATGATGCAAGTTCCAAATATTTTGAATTTAGACATTTTAAACATACTGAAGGAATAAAGACTATATTTTCAAGCATAAACTTATTTTTTAATGTCACTCTTTTTATTGTATATTATTAAAATGACTTTTTTGAAAATGTTGGTATGGATAAATAGTTATTATAATAACAATTATATAATTATTAATTAACATTATTATATTTGTAAAAATTTCAATTTGGATGGAAAAAGCATTTGATTAATCACTTTCAGGAAGAGGGTAGTTTTCTTTGAAAATAAATTGTTTGCATCACTACACATGGTCCACAAATTATATGTATTTTCAAATATGATTCTCAAGTAAAAATTTCAAAAAATGAGAGTTGGAATAAATTCATTATTTGAGAAAAAAACTGTAGGTAAACTTGATTGGTAAACCACTCTATGTTAGATTTGACAACTAATTAAGGTTTTATGAGAAATTAAGAATATATTACAACTTAAAAACCTACTCATATTCATAATAAGAAGTGTGTTTAAAGAGGTTAATTTTTATTTAGTAGTGCTTAGTCATTGGTAGGGAACTTATAATCTTTGTTTATCTGTATTTGTTGATTCCATAAATTATCTATAGAGTATCTATGTAATATATATTATCAGTTTCTACCAGAATTTAAAAAAAAAAACTATTAAGCCATACATTTGGAATATTTTCATCTGTTGAAATTACAAATATAAAATATTGAATGAGAACCACAGGGTCTACTACTATCAATTAACATTATGTTATACTATTATAAAACAATTTTATAATATGCAAGACAAAATAATATAAATAAGTCTACTCGATAAAATGTTTAGCACTTAAAAGTACCTACCTAAGTCTACTATAATATTAAATTGGTAGTAAGTAAAAATGAACAAGAAAAAACATCTGATAGAATAACTCCTCCCACAAAAAAAAAAACACATACTAGGGTAAAGTAGCCCATTGAAATAAAAATAAATGCGAGAGCCATAGTTTTACCACATAGCTATTGATTAAAATTTGATTGGTCTGAGAAAAATATAGATAATTTAATTTAAATTGTTGAGTATCTAGGTACTATCTACAGAAGGGGTGTAACTAAACCAATATATAACAGTTAACTTAAACAATGAAAAAGAAGTAAAATATGATTACAAACAAAAAGTTAATATAATTTAAATTTTTAAACTGATATGGAGGATGAAGTGGAGAATTATTATTGTATTAACTAGGTAGGTATTTTAAAATTTGTAAATTGTTTTAGATGGGTTTTTTTAGTAATTTGTGTTTTTGAGTAATTTTTAGGCGATTCTATTGCATTATCTATTAACTACTTACAGTTCTTATAGGAAGAAAAGTTCATCTAGTAGAGTGACAATATTGGTTAGAACTTGAAGCACAAAATAAATTCAATTATAAAATATAATTTAACGTATTATATATTTCATATGCATTATTTTAATGAATTTCAATTATGCATTTAGTTGTTATTAAGTCATTGAAATTTCAAACACGAAAAAATTTAAAAACTACTATATACTAATACAACTGTGCTAGTGTGCTAATACTCGCCGCTATATCTGTTAGTAACTGATAAGACATCATGTGTGCCGGGGTCGTTAAAAAATAGTAAATACAGTTCATTCATAGATAATAATAATGATAATATACACCTATATTACTATTATTATAATAGTATTATATTATTATTTTTATTATTTATTAATATATAATTCTTACTTCTTAGAGTAACTTATTCTACAATAAAACTCAATGTAACAATGTTGAAATGTTGAATATCGATGGTTACGACTTAACGAGATACGACAAATACGACACCAAATGTTATCATTTTATAATTTTTCGTTATTTTTTTGTTTACATTTTATTCACGTAAATATATCGTGATAAAGAAATATTATTTTATATTCTTTACCTCGATGCGTAAATATCTTAGATCATAATATAATATGATCTAAAGTAAATATAACGTTTATTTCAGATAAAATATATCATAAGATCTATGCGCGTATGTTACTATGGTGTATCGCATAGACCGTACGAGTACCTACCTACAAGGTCTAGCAACAGATAAATTAGCATTATATTTTTTTTAAATTTTAAGTAGGTACAAACTATTTAATACAGTTCATATTTTAATTACTAATTATTAAGCACTGCTTAAAATTGAGAAATTTAAAAAACAACTTTATATCTTTATATTTGTGAATTTCTTGTTGACGGATTACACCACACGAATAGATTTTATATTCTTCTGCAGTTATGTCAATATTATTTCGCTTTTATTAAATGGGACACCTTCAATTTTGAAGGAAATTAATAATTTCCTCTGCCTTGCCTATCAGCTTCGTTAATAATAAGGCTGATACTAAAAGGTCTTGTTATTTAAAGTAGATACAAATAGTTTGAGATCTGCTTAAGTGGAATCATTTTCGTTGGACTGTCGTTGTAGCTTCGACATTTGGGGTGTTTAGACTGTTTAGTAGTTTCTTTATTAATTTATTGTATTAATATACTTGAAGAGCCATCTGTCTGATAATCTGAGCGCGAGAGACGACCGCTTTAACGGTTTTAGATAGTTACTTTTGAACACATATTGTAGGCACCGCAGGGCGTATCAGTGGCATAACTACAGGAGGTGATGTACCCACCCCCTGTAGTTATAATATAATTAATTATAATTTGTGAGATACCTATAAATGTTATTTTTACAAATGAAAAATATCTATATCACCCCCCACAGAGTATTCCTAGTTACGCCACTAGGCGTAAGACTGGGCGTAGAGACCTTTTTTTAGATGTGTTCTTTTAGCTGCCTTCTTGTAGACAGTTGGCAGTATAGTATTTCCATTTAACAGTCTGTGCTTCACCATAGTGCACATTCATTTAACTATTCAAAAAACTACCAACGTTTTTAATTATTATATAGTTCATTAAGATCTAATAGGTACTTATCTAATAAAAAACTCATGTCTCTGATCGTCACAAATTGTTTAGTTAATAGTTAGGACAGTTAGGTACCTGAAGCATTAATATTTATTTGTTGTACTTAGTCTGAATTTTTCACATAAGTAGATTGCCTTGACTGAGAACTTAAAATCGATGCAATGGTGAAAATTGTTTTTTTTTTTAAAGTGCTCTAATTTATTGAACATGAAAGTAAGATTGAAGATTCAAAAGTGGAAGAGCTGGAGAGGTGTCTTTTGTTGGACTGTTTTTGTAGTTGTATATTCATCTATCAGGCTGTTTTTTTTCTTTTCTTAAACTGTAATTCGATAAATTTCATACATTTTTATTTGTGACGCATTTTGATCAAAGTAATCAATTTGTGTCTGTTGTTTTATTTATTTATGTTATTCGTTTCAAATGTACATACTTAACAATAAAATTTGAGTATCGGTAGGTAGGTAACAATAACGATAACAATAGAACGATAACGATAGCGTTGGTCGTTAATTAAATGTAACAAGGTCGCCGCCGGCGTCCGCGAATAATTAAATGTCGTATGCAGTCTATCGTTTATAGTACCTAGGTAGGTACATAAACTCTACAGTATAGAATTTATACCTACAACACGCGATTGTCGGCAAGCCAAAATACGTAATAGGTATATAAATTTTTTAATTACATAAGGTAATTAAAAATTGGGAGCACACAAATACACAATACACATGACGTATGCATAAGTGCGTGTAACAGTAGAGAGCAAACACGGAATTGTAAGTTTCAAAAGCTGATACTTTCAATTTTATTAAGAAGGATATTATAGCATATTATTGGCTGCAGTTTTTTTTATCTTGTATACTTAGATTGAATGGATTACTTAATCCATACTTGTATGGATTACTAAATTTACTTTTGTATTTTCAAGAAATACCATTCCTCTTTTAAATTTATTTGTAATTCAAAATCAAGATCAAACAATCTGTTGCAGTAAATTGTGTTATTGATATGTCATTTTTAAATTGTATGGATTGATACAGTTATGAATAATTAAATACTCAAGAAGTCAAGAAGTTACAAAGTATTGTTTAATTTAATTTTTTTATTATATGTATTAGTAGAGAGTATAAGGTAGATAATAAATTACAAGGTATCACATTTAAATTTTGTTATGTTATACGTAAGATTAAAAATTTAAAGATAGTATCTATATTAATAGTTTAAATTATAAAATAATATTTCAAATAGGAACATTAATTCAATAAAACGTGAATACACTTCATAGATACCTATTGATATTGTATAATAATTTAATTATATACATACAATATCATCATTAGATATTTATAGTATACTAAAATATTAAATATGTATCTATATAACCCCATCTAAATAGTTGTTATTCAGAAATCTGAATATTCAAATTAACTATAATATTATGTTATCGTCAATAATGAAAATTATTAGGTAAAAATCTAGTCAATATCATAAATTCCTAACACTAGTAGATGATATCATTAATAATTAACTGACAATATAGGCAATGTTGTAAAAATCAAATATGTTGTTAATATATTTACAGTTATGACTAGGAAATTACCTTAGTGTCTAATATACTGATAGACAATGTTTATAATTTTGTTTAGCGAAAAAGGAATTCAAATTGGTTCAGAAATTTTTAAATATAAGATAAACTATATTTATTTTCAGAACTCAATATACTGAAGAACTTTGAATTAAAACATCACATTTTTTACAAGCACATATTATATTAGTTATGCATCATGTTTTATAAATAAATCTATAGCATATCCTTAATTCTTGTGATCCAGCGATTCCATAGCCAGCTGCCAGTGGCTTCACGAAAGGCAACTTCTTTTTTCCGGCACTCACGATTATAGTTTCATAGTTAAATATATTTTCAGAACATGGAATCAATTATGATCTAGTGAACCTATGTTTTAACATTGGATTTATATTGGATAATTACCACTATATGTATGGTCTGTATAGATGACAGATGTATCCAACAAACGGCTATATCTTTTATTTAGTAGGTACCTACCTTAATCGATATGTTAGAGCCGGAATGTAGGTTATTGTTAGTACTGATAATAAATAAATCGATTTTACAATACAAGGCCGTTTCTAATTCAATAAACAAATAATTGATTTAACATTTTTATCAATTAGGTACCTATGTCTGAAACATCGCGGATTTTATTATCGTTATTACCCAGTAGTATTCTAAATGCATCATTGCCTGAAAATAATGGACATTAACGTTATTTCCTATAGTAAATATCATATACTGTCTAATTTGATTGGAAATGTCGTTATAAGCTAGAAATTTACGCAAATTCCTTAATTTACGCCTTTGCTGGTAACATATATACAAACACTACTTGTAGAATTTATTATAATAACTTGTTATCTATTATTGTACCTATAAGTTTAATGCGTGTAATGTACTATAGCTTATATGTTATACTACTTTAAGTGGGTTAGGTAATAGGTATTATTTAACTTAATTATTATGAGGTAAGTGCTTAAGTTGTTATATTCATTAATAGGTTAACACAAAAGTACCTAGGTACTGACAAATTAAGTAGGTATCGACAACTTTTTTTTATTAATTGGGTATTAAAATAGTTGTTTTTTTATGTACAATTGTGTATATTTATACTATACTTATGTATTTCTACTTAGTATCAATAATGAAGACTGCAAGAATACAGCTAAAAAATTGCAAAATTTCTAAACTTGAAATTTGATGCTGTATTACTGTAAATGGTTCTCATACCCAATCAAGATTCAGTATGAGACAAGAAAAATTGTATAGCTGAACCAACTTCAAAACAGTGCAAGATTTCATTGTGCAAAAAACCTCTAGGAAAACTAAACCAACATATAGGATGGATACTAGTTGGAAAAAAGATTCTATAGGTATATATTATTAATGATAATTTACGAAATTCGATAGATATTTATTTTTTACAATAATAACTTTTGTCCGTTATTCTGGACACAAACAGGGACGCCCGCAGAAATGTAGCTTAGGGGGAGGGGAAAAAAAATTACAAGTACCTAAATACTTATGGGAAGATTTACCGCTATATCTTTTATCTACTCATACTTTGTAATAGTATCATTGATATTTTTTTTAAATCAAAATTAATTTAAGTTAATATACAATTTAACTATTAGTTCTAATATTATAAGAAAAAACATAATAAAGTTTTAACAAAAAAACAACTTTATTTGATAGAATTTACATATTATTTTATTTAAAAAGTAATGACAATCTCCTTTTGTTTGAATTTTGAAGCAAATTAATTAATTAAATCATCAATTTGTTGATTAAAAAATGTTTAGGAATTTTTTTTAAGAATGGAATCCATATTTACACGTCTTAACGAATTTTTTTAATTATTTTAACTTAAAAATTGGTTACTTTGTAAATTGTAAATTTATAACCGTGTATGCTTTCCAAGTATTTTGGTTTTATAATTAAGTTTTTCATACACGATTCATATAATATAATTTAAATATTATTATTATTATACATTATTCGGCAATAAGTGAGATCGACTATTTTTAATTACTTAGACTCGTCCACGCTAACAGGAAATCTGTAGGAACCAGACAAAAGTGACTTAGCGATTAGAAATAATCGTAATATATTATTTTTACAATTAAATACCTCTAATATGACTTGTCAGATACAAGGATTGTTGAGTAGTCGCTAAATACCCAAGACCAGCTTTATGTAAAAAAACTTCCAATTTTATAACTGACACGAAAAATTTCAGGGGGGCAATTGCCCCCACTGGCCCTCCTTCCAGGCGTCCCACAAATTTGTTGTTTCAAAGATTATAAACTATTTATTAAAAAAAATAAATGTTTTATTGTTTTTGGTGATAAATCTTCAACCTATACGCCAAAAATAAACGGCTGAATGAGTGGTTGACTAATGGACTATTAACTTCTACCCAATGTACAAGATATCTTTTAATAAAATGCGAAAAATACTCTAATAATTTTAAAGTAAGCTTTATATTGTGTTATAAAAAATAAAAGAATAATTTTATGAAAACCATAATCTAACAAAAATTAAAATTTTATGAACAGAAATTTAAAAATAAATTAAGTTCTAATCCAAAACTAACGTGAAAATTAATAAATTAAATAATAGGTGTTAAATATAAGTAGATAATTATACTATTTTGGCGCATTAATAAAATGTGTACATTTAGGTTACATTTTACATATTAACAACTTATTAGGTAAACTATGTTTCATAATTTACAAGGTAGTCAAACTTAAAAATATTGTTCCAAGATATACGATGAGAATAATTTTATTTATTATGCACAGTATTAATCAAATTTTCAATACGGTATATTAGTATGGGGTGGCCTTCACGAATCATGATAACATACTAAGTGTTCTAATTTTTAAAATTTAGATGTGAACAAAAAGCTTTATTATGAATTTTTGACTACAAAATAGTTTTCAATTTTTTCGATTTTGACAAAATTCGTCAACTTCAAATGTATTCAAAAATAATTGTGCCTATATATTTTTAATATTTTTGTACGACTATAAAAATAAATTTGATTAATTTTTATCTCCAAAATCAAGTTAGATTTTATTATATACACTACCTATTATAATATATTAATAAGACGTAATAATACGGATGTACGGTAGATTGAAATAATATTCGATAAAATCCAATGATGTATATTAATAGGTATATACTTATAATTACAATATTATTTTATATAATATAGTACCAAACTACCAAGTGTTTTAAACTTAAAGTCAATATTAACATACCGCGTATCTACCATAGAATGGTATGTTCGCATGTACATATTCGTAGCACAAATATGTAATAACTGAACATTGATCTAAATATTTATAAAAATTCATATGTATAATAAATATTAATGTAGGCAATGGTGAAAAGTTTCAAGTTTCTATGAATAATTATTATTGAATTATAATAAAATAATTAGAATTATTATTTTTCATTTAAATATGTATACGTATTATTTTGCAAAAATTTGAACTTGAAAATTAGTTGAAATGTCTATAAAATAAAAATATATACCTATCTAAGTATTTTTGATATTTTAAAAGCAATATAAGTACGACTTATAAGCAACCTTGTATTACATTTTCAAAAATATCAACACATTTTATAAAAATAAAATACGTTTAACACTAATTATATGTGATTCCAAAGACTATACAATATAGACACTAAGGTACTCCGTATCTACGTCCACCGATAAAATGTGGTCATGCAACGTTTTATATAAAATATATTGTACTCAGCCACAACAACTAACCTCCTCATTTCTCGCTTGTATGAGCAAAGTAACCAGATTTTCTGGGTAAACAAATTACAATACTATAAAAGTAAATTACAGAAATTATATATGTTGTGACTTGTGAAGTTGTCAGATTATTATTTTAGGTAGATATATGTTTTATAAGCATGACTATATTTAACAAATAGACAAGTATTAAATTTTATGTACATTAGTAATAGTGTGATAATTTTATAATGGTTCGCAATGTTCGCATCGAGGTGATAGCGAACCAAACCAAACTAAATAGCATCTATTAAAATTTAAATAGTTTGAATATTTTAGTTTTGACACAAAACGGACACATAAATATAACATTATATACCTATTTTACGAAATCATTTTTTCTTAAACATTTTAAAACTGTAAAAATATTACGTATGATTGCTTTGGATATATTTTAAATAATCTTATGACACTCTCAAATCTCAATTCAAGATTATCAGATTATCATGACACTCTGTTAAAGCCTATGTATTATAATTTATACTTATTAGTTAATACTCATAATTCGTAATAGTACCAATTAAATTAATATGTTAAAATAAATAATCTGTTTTAACGGTTCTTAACTTCTTATTAGTTAATAGAATGTACTAAATAAGTAAAAGGTAATATTATAGGGTATTAGAATTTAGTTTTAGTGGCACAGTACCAACACTAAGTGTGAAAAAAAGTTTCTTTATTGTTATTGACACAGATAAAAAATGGTTTTAGTTGGTAAATATTGTTTTGATTTATTCAATATATCTACCATGAAAACTAAATTAAAATTATAACAGGTTAATCGAAAAAAAGTTTTTACCTGTACTACATATTGTTATAAAATATATTTTTTATGAAAAGTAATATTATTCTGGCTACCTAGTATTTTTATATTTCTGTTTTAGATACGAAAAATATTGATACAACTTTGTTTATTAAATATTAAAATCTGCAGTTATTAAAACTGCTTATAATTTAAGATACAAACACAAATTGTTTTATAACTAAATAGATATTTATAATAATTATGGGAACCATCTTACGTGCTAAAAAAGGAAAAAGCAATTTATCTGCAACAAATGACTTGTATAATAATGACTATCATAATCAAGTAATATTGTTAAGACAAGTATAATATTCAATATAGGAATAATTAAATAATAATTTAGTAGTTTAAAAAAAAAACAACATATTTTTCAGTTTGTATAATATTGTATTAGATTTATATGTAGAAAGCATTTTGTTATAATTAATAAATTATCTTATTTTATATAGTTATTATTTTAAGATGTTTGAATTGATTTCATTTACTTGTCTTATATTATCATTGTTAGCAGAAAGAAATGATAACCGAATCAATTCCAAAAATTGTCCCATTGTATGATGGCACAGAACTAAAAATTAATCAAAAGTTAATAATGAATGGACTCGCTACTATATCAGTACGGAATATGAGATCTAAAGGGCATGCTATCAAAGTATAGTTGATTAATAATAATCATTTTTGAAACTTAATAATGTATATTTTGCCGAAAACATTGCTAAGTCAAAATATATTTTGTGGAAATAGATTTGTTATGTTTGATAATTATAATTATTATCGCTATATTATTTTATATACCTATACATATTTTGCTGAATTTGTTTTATTCCGTAAGTTGTAGTACATTCATTTATAACCAGTAAAAAAAATTTGAATAATAATAGCATTGTCAACACTTTTATGCAAATATTGTTTGGAGATTATTTATTATGTGTTTTTTTTCATAAACTATAATACTAAAATAGATTATTTGTGAGCAAACCTATGGTAGGTAATTTTTTTTATTAATTTAACGGAAAATAACTTTTCTAAATAGAGCTGATAAAGGATTTATAAGAGAATTGAAGTGGTGTACCCGGATTTTTAAATAGAGGGAGGCTTTGAGTATTAATAAACATGAATCATGATAACTATTATTAGAACAGAAATAATTCATTTTTTCTCATTTTAAATAAAAGTTTTTGTTCTTTAAATATATTAAACTGGCTTATCGATATAAAATTCTGACTAAATAAAATTATAAAATAATATAATCATTCTAATTGCTAAAGACGTTTATTAAAGTATTTAGAATGATTATCAGTAATAATAAATAATATATCAACAATAAAATGATACATGTATTATTTCTTTAATCAGGTGAGATAGGACTATAGGTTGATCCCTATTATACTTTCTAGGTATGCTATTGGAGAAATGGAGACTTTCTAGGATGATCGACATAATTTTATTTATGTAAAAATGTAGAAAATAGTGTAATTTTGGTTGTCACATTCATTAGATGTGATTGAGTTACCTGTGACCTTGGGTATAGACATGTTTTTATTTGATGAAAATGGTTGTTGGATGATATTTGTATGGTTAGAACTAGGACTAATCATTTTTTAGACAAGTTTTTTTTGTTGAGTTTTCGATTTTTGAAGTTCACTGTATACCTAATGTGTAAATTGTTATAATTGGTTGAATGATTGTTCGCCTATAGCTTGTGTTCCATGGAAGATATGAGATTATAGGAATATAGTAGAAGGATGGTTAATTATTTTGCTCAAATGTTCCATATCAGACACAATAAGAGAGACAAAATTAGAATTTAAAAATGTGGAACTTATAAAATAACTTCATATGTTCTTATTGTGATTTATTTATGTATCTATATATCAATGAAAATGCATACCTACGTAATATGTTATTGTGACTAATAATAATTTAATTTATACATTAAAAGTATAATTATTAAATTTTAATAATCTATATATTATATTCGTTATTTAAAAATAATAAATGTAATACATAATATTAAATGAACTCTTATTATATGTCAATGATCATATTTTGTACCATTTATTATATCATTATTAAAACGTAGGAACATATTGATATTATATGATATACATTATTTTTACTTTTTATTGTGAATTATGATATTCATATTATACATTACGGGTATACAAAATATATATAGAACTAATCAAATATATAATAATGTCCAATGTTTTTCCTTTCGAACCGAGTAGTCATAGTATAACAATACTAAAAGGCATTTTAATTGTTAATTTATCGTTCGATATAAATAAAAAATCTTAATGGCTAATAAATATACAATAAAAAGCAGACTTTTATCAGTGTAATGACAATGTTTTTTTTTGTGGCGGATGGTTCAATCAAAAAATGTTTTTTTTTTTACTTATTTTTATCATTATTAACATATTTTATTTAAATATTATAGTGTGAATTATGTTAATATAAACTTATTACTTATTATTAATTTTTATTTGTTTTTTGGTTGGTATAATTGTAATTCAATTTTTTTTATTCACGTGGGAGTTCATCTACTTCACCGTGATTCATAATTAAGTTATATATAATATATATATGCTATTTTTAATAGAGGTTCATTGATGTTCTAAGTTTTTGATTGAAAACTATCGAATATTTACAGTTATTCATTTTTTTAAGTTACACCAAAAACAGTATCAATTTTGTCAAAACTTGGTGTTGCGTAAAAATGTGCGTTTTTCTTAAATTTTATTTTTTACAAAAAAGATCAGTGATAAAATTTATAATTTTTATAACGACGTACAATTATTATGTATAATTATAATAATAACTATTATAAAAATAATTACTGTTTAAATTTGAATTTATTATTAATATTTATATTTGTCTTATAATTTTGAGTAGAAAAGGAATTCATTTTTCAACCTCCATCGTCCTGAATTAAAAGGTTTAGATATTATACCCAATGAAAACCAACAAGAGAAAACATTACACCAGCAAATTCTTAAGGAAGTAAAGACAATTCACGCGATAAAAACAATGTAATAAATAAAGTTTTTTAAAATATGAAAATTTTTTTAAACATTATGTTGTTTTTTTAAGGAAATCACTTTGTACAATTAATGGGCCACAAAGTTTGCTAGAAAATAACCAAGCCAACATCTCAAATGATAATCGTAATTATTTTTAACAATTTATCTAACATCATAAAACAATATAAATATAAGCATAAACTATTTTTTTTAAAACAAATTATTTTTAAATAATTAAAAATTAAAAATAAATAAAAACATTTTTATAAATTATTTTTATCTTACATTATGGTTTGTGATAATTTAAAATATACATTTTTAATAGTAAAATAATATTTTTGTTTATACTATAAAAAAATAAATTATATTTTGATTACAAATAATAGCTATACGTTTTTGTTATAATGTTAAATTAAGTAGAATATTTATTAATATAATATTATGCTGTAATACTTTATACATTTCATATGATTTTTTTTTCAATACAAAAGATATATTGCAAAAAAAAATATATACACGTAAATATAACTTAGTTTTAATTGTAAATTGTAATTCATTTATTTTAGTTCAACCAGCTGCGACATTAGTGGAAAACCATTTTCAAAAAAGACTTATAAAGCCGATAGCCATATCCCCATCCAATCAACAAATCAAATGGGATAACAGTTTAGTTTGTTATACTTCATGAATATACCACAAGTAGCTTTATTTTGCTTGTTTTGTTTTCAGTTACAGAGCTTGAAGAATCAACATTAAAAGCGGATAAATTTTGTGTTCACGATGTGGAAATAAAATCTACTTTAATCGACTGAATTGAAAGTACTATAAATAAAGTAAAAAAGTTGTCTATAATTTTTGTAAAGTTTATTTATTCGAAATCAATAGCCAATTGGATTTATATATTTACTGAATAAGTTAGAAATATTTATAAATATGTGTAGATATGTATTCCCTTTTTTAACAGGATAAAGTTTTTATTCGGATTGCCTTACATAGAAAAATGTTAATTATATTTTTATAAACGTAAAAATAAATAAATGTACACCTATGTAATATAAATGAAACTAAAATAAATTTTGATTTCGTCACTTCATATTATTTTTAAGTAACAACTTTAATACTTCTGTAATTTTCTCATGACAATTACTAATTAATTGTTTAATAAATATATTTGTATAAATTTAGTACTGCTAATTTTTCTTTTCAGTAATTCGTCATATATATTAATAATGTCGTATATTAGGTATCTTAAGTCACACTATACAGCAACAATATAAGTAATCCGCCATACTACGACCCGATGGTTGCGTGGTTATAAAATATATAATATAGTTTTTACATTACGTTTTACATTTTTATGGTATAATGATGAATATAAATATTTTCTATTTTCTTTTCTGGGCTGTACAACGTATTTTGTCATACTAAAAAAAATATAATTTTCACAATTCAAACATATTTAATATTTTCTTTTTTAATAGTTTTTTCAAAATATTGTAATAGTAAAACAAATTATTTATTAATAAATAAAAATCATATACCTAACTGTCCTAACTTAATGTTTACTCCTACTAGAATGCCATATGCTACTTAACTTACGCAGATTGTTATATTTTATTAATTATCAATATTAATATTGATAATGAATTAATTAATTCAAATATAAAATTAACGGTATAATAAATTGTAGCCTTGAATTAAACTATTTAACAATAATTATAACATAAAAACACAATCACAAATATGCTAACTGAATTTATTTTAAGATTGTTTTTTCGATTGTGTTTAATTTCTATAATTAATAATTTATAATTTTATAATCAACAAATACAATAAATGGTTATACAATTCTTTTTGAATTTTAACCAAACTTCAGTATACTTTACTAGGAGTTGTTTATTAAAAATTATTTAAAACAATATTATAATCTATAATTATTGTTATTTTTTTAGAACATATTATTTAATTTTATGGAAAGATGACTTATAATTGGATAAGTATTATTATTATATACCTATTTATAAAAATATCTAAACAATTTATACTTATGACACATAATATCTGAATAATATTTTACGTATTCATAAAATAGGAAAGATAATATTGTTAATCTTACCTTTTATTATTTATCATTAAATTTAATGTTCTCTTTTTTTTTCTGTATCATATTTATTGAATTTAATGTAGATAATTATTTAATTTAAAACTGTGGATTATTGTATTAGATTCTAAGTGGATCGGGAAAGCTTTATTGGTTTCTTGATTTTTTTTTTTTTGAAAATGTTTATTATGATACAAATTATCATAAGTACAAAATTATCTACCGAAAAATTCAAACTGCAAAGTATGATTTGTTGTTGGTTGGATAATTTATGTTTATATTCGTAGTATTTTAAATAGTAGGATTAAAGTTAAAAAATGAAATGATTTTATGTGAAAATTTATATTACTAAAGTAATTTTTGATTAAAAAAACGATCACAATGCTAAAAACATAAATGCTTTGATATAACAAGCATTTTTTAATTTTATGTAAGCAAATATACACATATCATCATTAGACTATATTGCCTAATTAGTAAATCGACTACTACGGAAGATGATTGTTTTAAAAATTAAGAGTGGTCATGAAAAAATCTCAACAACGATGTACAGCTTGACAATAATAGGTACTTGACTCCCAGGTATGCCAACAGTAGAAACATTTAAACCTTCTAAAAAAAAGAAAAAATGCAATGCATTTAACATTAATATTTTAAAGGTAGGTAATAGATAAATATTTTTTTTCTTCAAATTATTGCATATTAATACTTTTATTTCATATTTTACGCGTTGCATAATAATATATTGACGTATGTCAACGTTATCGCATTATCTAAGTTACAAAAAAACCTAAAAATATTATTTCATAAATTACGAGTATGATAGTAGGATTATCATCACGTTATTTTTTTCAAACAATAAAATAAAAAAACTTTCTATACATACCATACTTGGTAACTAAGGATCTAGTTACGAAATTAAATAAAAAACTGATAATTAAAAAAACTTCCAGTCAAATGTCAGGTGGCTTCTTATTCTAAATAACGTGTAATACTAATGAATGTAATAATGAATAATATATAAGTCTTTTTTTCTTTTTTCTACCATCATATATTATATACTTATTGTGTTAATAAGTATAGATCGTATACCTTCATATAATGTAAAAATATATAGGTTTAAATATTTATTAAGAACCTTATATTATATATTTATAAATATTAGATTTAAAAATAAAATTTTTAGTTAACTTCTAACAATAAAATAATTTAAAAATGTTCGATATTTCTTAATTATTAAATGAAGCAGTTATGACTGTTATGAGGAACTTTTAATTAATTTTTACAGAAGTATTTCTTCTAATCATTTTTAGTCTACGCTGATGTCATTAATAGTAAAAAAAAAAACTAAGAAAAATTGAAAACTTCTCATGTTTATAAATACTTAAAAAAAGAGTTGAAATATTTTGAAAATTCTTTTCATAAATAGAAAATAATAATACAAACATTAATTGGTAATTTGTTTTCAAGTTACACAACAAAATCGACTTTGTCAAAAATTTACCTAATTTTTGTTTATTTATCTTTATTTTTTTGAAAAATATTGGGAATTATTGATTTTTACCTTTTAAAAGTACAAAAAAGAGATTCATTTTACTATCTAAAATCATCCTAAAAGTAGAAAATCGAATTATTGGAAAGATTAAGAAGGTTATTCGTTTTTAAATTATAACAAAATAAAAAAATGAATTTTGTCAAAAACATTTCGTTTTTCTTTGAATATTTTGTTTTTACTGATTTTAAGAAAAGTATTTGTAATTTTGATACTCGAAAATACTAACTATAATATGATTTCTATAATGTATGAGTATATAATACATATACATACAAGATACGTCTGTAGTTCTATACTTTATATATTATTAAGATGTAAGATTTAAATAGTCGCCGTTACTATCGCGTGCGTATAAAATCGTAGTAAGTTTACGTTTACAAACGGTGACGTCACTGTTGCTTTGGTTGTTACTATTCATATACTATAATATATATATATACATACCATATACAGCGTAAACGAAGGACCACTCTATTTCATTACTATTGTGACTGGGAAATCGTGCTAAATGCAATTCAGAGTTGCGCGCGTGACAGCAGTGTGTCAGGAAATCGATAACGTGGCACAGAATAATGTTATTTCCTATTTCTATTTATTTTTGTGTTTAAACAGGCCAAAATTAAAATATTCGATACAAATTGACAACTATTTAAAAATCAAAATAGAAATGTTACGGAAAACACACCGTAGAAGAGTACAATTTAACCGTTTCACTAAAAGCTCTTTTAATGGATTATCTATAGATTATAAGTATTTAAATAATAATATGATAATGCTATTCGTAACAATACTGTATCGATATCGATAACAAGCAAAAACAATTTTGTATTTATGTATTGATCAATAATAATTAATAATATATTTTGATGAGTATAAATTATAAATATCATATTGAATAAATATTGATGGACACCAAAATTAAGAGATGATAGTAAAGAAGTCGTAGTAAATTCAAATTAAATACTATTATCAATATATTGTATGGTAAAAAATTTTATTTTTTATTAAAAGCGTTTTTTTTTTTTTTTTGGTAAAATATTGTGTTGTGATCAGAAAACTTTTTACTTTCTAAATAATTCTTCTAATAATGTTTTTTATTTTAGAGTAGGTAGTAGGTAACTAGCGTCTAGCTAGCATCTTGATGCTGTAGTTTTTAATAACGAAATTATTTTTTTATGTTTAATATTTTCTGCACCAGACATCTTGAACTAATACAATTTTAAGTCATAGTTTATCACAAATATTCTTATATTTCTTTGGCTTAGTTTCTCTTGAATTTAAACTGATGTTTACATTTTGTATATTAATTAAATTGTTTAATCTTTCGAAATGAACGAATGTTTATTGTTATGTTACAGTTTGAATATTGTAGAAGACAGCAGTAGGTAGATATTTCATTAATTTCTAATTATTGTGCGTTAAGTTTTCCTCTTTAAAATGATTATTATAAATATTAAATACAACGTTTTAAAATTTTGAACTTAAAGATTTATAGTTTTGTATTTTTATATTGACTGACTCAGTTTAAGTATAAGATTAATATTATTTCCTGTAGAGATAATAAAAGTAAAAAATAAAAATAGTTTTAATTTGTATTTTTTTAAAATACTTGGAATGGAGTATAGAAAAATGTATTCTTAATTTTATTATGCGTGTTACAGTGTCAAAATGTTCTTATTATTGTTACTTTTGTATTAAAAATCAAATAATTACAAAATGTATAAGTCCGAAGAAAATAAATAATTTTTTTATTATTTATACTTTTATAAATTATAAAGTTTCTCATTCATAAAAATAATTTAATAATTGTTTTTCAATCTAAATAGATTAACGAAAATTAGTGAAATTATTGTTCCTTAGTCTCATTTCGCTAATTAAAAATTAAGTGAGATTGTTTATTAAATTAATGAGTGACAGTGACATCTAACAGCTGACAATAAATCATTAGTCGTTACTAATAAGTAGCAGGCAATAATAATAAATCGTATAATTTAGGGTTGAGATGTTTAAAACAGTTAAATTAATCCAACGGTGTTTTGTTTTAAAATAAATTATTTAAATAAAATAATAAAAAATTGTGAACAGAAAAAACAAATGTGTTGGCTTATTTGCTTATTTAGCTATTTAGCTTAAACTAATTGTTTTTTTTATTTTAAATAATAAATAAAAATTGAATTTGTAAATTTTAATTTTGAATTCTAAATATATTTAGGCTTTAATTTTAACTTTTCGTCATAGTTTGTAATTAATACCATGCTTTTGACTTAAATACAAATAAATTTATCATTGAGCTATTATAATATTCCTACTATGCTTTTTTGATTTTTAACAATATTATAATAAATGTAAACAGGGTTTTATACCTACAGAGTTTAATTTTATTAGTTTAAAATTTATATTATCATTTATGAACATGTTTATCTAAAAATAAATAGCTCAGTGGCTTAATTTATACTCCATATTTTACACAAAAAGATAACTGTTATATTATGATGGCGTGTTACTTTACTCCATGACAGATGATGTTTTTATCTAGGTTTTAATTTAAATGATATTTTAGATTTAGGAATCAGGTTATATTAATTCAGCTTAGAAGTTAAACTAACTTATTCCTCTACATTAAGAAAATGAATGTATGAACAAAAAACTTATGATAGGGATTTAAATGTATTATATTATATTAAACTATTGTTTAGAAATAATCATAAATAAATTTAGTTTATAGTATATAAATATAATTCAATTTATAGTAATAATATTTTGAATTCGTTGTTGGATAAATTTTGTTGAGTAAAAATACAAAAACTAAAAGAATAATAAATTAAATTAGATATCTTTAGTGGAAAAAAATTATTTTGAGTAATATTTATGATGAATAAAGTAGATACAACTATTTTTCTGTATAGCCTATTTACGGTTTAGTAGCTGGAAATTTAATTTAAAATTATTATTATCTTTAGAAAAATGTCATAGGTGACATTTTAGAATCATAAAATGTTTATCATTGTGTTTAAAATAGTAAGGATGTTATATTATAATATACGTTAACAGTTAAAAAATATTATATTATGTTGGAAATGCGTTTTATTTATAATTAAAATTTCAACGATTTATTTCAGGATGATCATAAAATAAATAAGTAATAGTGTAATACATATTATATTCGAATAAGTTTACTATTTAAGCCTTAAGTATATGATAAATGGTTATTATACAATGTTACTTTTAGGTAGGTATATGAAAATAAAAATGTACATTTATTAAAATCTGAAAATTTAATACACTTGGTATTTATAATTTATAAACAAATTCACTTAAATTAATGTTTATGGAATCTTTAAAAAGTAAGTGATTGATAAATCATTGAAATAATGTATTTATTAAATGAAAAATTCATATTACTATGATGAAATGACACATTAGATACATAATACTATGTATAAATTTTACTACAAATTAATACGTTAATAAGTAATAACATGGTAACTTATAAAATTTAATTGACTATATCAATATGAGTGTATTAAATTATTATGAACTTAGTGCTATTAATTCGATATTAATTCAATTTTATGTGTTTTTATAATAGGTTTTTGAATTAAGACGACGCCAAACTCGTATGTTTTGTCTCCGCCTGAAACTGTCTGAAACAATGACATCGGTTAATACTTTGTTTGAAAGTTTGTTACAAATTTTATGATTATTGGTATAGGAGAATATTTTATTTTATCAATATATGACAGAGCTCATTGATTTCTGACTGTATGTTTTAAATTTAATTTTACTGTCATCGTTCTCATTAGTATACTGTATAGTTGGATTGTTTAGATTCACGATGTACAGATTAGTGGTTAAAAGAATATTTTGATTTCTTTGCAGAGGCATTTTTAGAGGTTAACTTCACCGTGGAAGGTAAAGATCGTCTGCAATAATAATTGTGGTTTATTATTTATTCTTGTTCATGTTATTATTGATTTTGTTGTTAATTATCTTGATAGGTGGTATGGGCGGAAAACTTCAGATGCATTGTTAGTTGGTATAACTATTATATCTTATTGAGTACAAATGTCACCTATAATAATATATTGACTTGGTTATTGATACACGATAATAACTTCGATGATTAGGGTCTATAATAGTACATTTCATAGTGTTTACTTGCTTTAAGGTCAATGGTGAGTATGTAACAGAAACTGGATAGTTTTCTTTGCAGATTACGATTTAAAATCGGTTGATGCTAGTATGAGAACAATTCATTAAGACGAACTGCACTTAGAGAAAATATTGTAATGGAATTGAATTTAAGATGTGGACATTTTTACATCTATACATTACCTATAAATATTATTATTTAGATAATACAGTTTATCTAAAATCCAAAGACACCCTATAATTGCGCTTACAGATTTTAAGATTTTCGCGAATAATGTGGTTTTTAAGTTCTCTAACGCCTATTTGTACATATATATGGATATTAATACTTATATGTACATAATATCCAATTGCAACACTTGACACTTAATCATTTATCTGGCCACCCCATAGGAAATACATTTATCACACGATCAATATTAATAGCTTTGACGTTTCAATGCATACACATTTGGCCTACACTATTACGTTACGGAATGGTATAATTTCGGTTATCTGTAACGTATATATAATAATATATTCAATACACTACAAATAGTATAAATACACACACGAACGCGCCGATTTATAGATATATACATATGACGGAAGAGCACTAAATACATACATAACCTATAGAAATATTTAATGTTGTATGTGTGGAAGTAGAATATGTACATGTATATGAATATGTATATACATGAAAATCTATTCATAATACTCGTATTGTATGCAACGCAAATTCTAAAGAATATACTTTACTAAAAAAACATTTAACAATAATAAATTACGTAATGGTATTTAAATTCGATCTGCAAATGTAATCTGATAATCCAAATCATAATAATGTTGACAAACAAATAAAAGTAAAAACAATATTATTGTTTACAATAAATTTAGTTGATAAATATAGCGATACTAATAGTTCATACACAGGTTTACGATGGTTTTTGTAATAAAAGTAAAAAAATTAAATTTTTAAATCTAATAGAAACAAAGTAAATCTGTATTTAGTCTTTCAGAATATATTTAAATAACGATTAAATATTATCATGACGAAGAAAATTACTATTGAAATATGTATTATTATGAGTTAGTGCGAATCATAGTACAGGAAAAAAACTCTATACTCGGAATAAAACTATTAATGATACTTTCAGAGTAAAAGTTCAGTAAAAGTTCAGAGTAAGAGAGAAAAAATGAAATAAGTATACAGAGAACATAACTATGGACTTACCTATTCTATAAATATAATATTATATTATACACTAGTAATTATAATACCATTATAATAATAAATTATCTAAAATTTAAGTTTCAGAAATGGTTTGAGTTTTAAATTTTACTATGAATAACAATTAAGTTAAAAGGAATTTGAATCATTTTCATTTCAGTCATCGGATTGAATTGGGTAGATCTAGAGAAGATAAATTTCATATGATAGGATTTGAATAATTATGTAGTTTATTATGATGTCGTTTGTAAAATTTAGATAGTTGATCGGAAATGATCATTATAAGTATAGAGGATTTAATTACTAACATACCAAAGAGCATTGGTTATTGTTCTGAAAGACATTGATTGGAAGGATTGTGTAATTTTTATAATTGAATTTTTGGATGCTTCCCAAAATTGGATTCCATAAGTGGCCAAAAGTAGGAAGTATAGGAATATGATGACTTATGAACGTTGGATATTGTACGTATATTGTACATAATATATTATACGCACGTCACACATTGTAAATAATAATGCTAACAAACACAATTTGTCGGCTACACATTGGCACATGGTAAAAAACAAAGTCAACAGAGTCAACGGTCCTTGGAATTTTCTGTGGAATGATTGAGGAAGAGGGTCGAGCGTCAACCCACTATGGTCAACTGCCACTTATTCAATTACTGTTTGGAGCAAATAGTCCGGCAAGGAACAAATCACTAACCCTGCCTTGAAGTTCTTCCCAAAATACACATTTTTAAATAAAATAATAGACGGCTGTTTCAAAACTTTGTTATTTATCAAACACCCGAAACTACCATTTATAACCTCTATTCCGAAATCCGGCAAAATGTCATCAATCTCCTATAGGCCCATAGCGTTTATTTGTCTTTGTTAACATTTTAGGAGTGTATCACTTAACTACTTTAACTAACCGAAACCATTGACCAAATCAGCGTCAATTTCAGCCAGTGTATACAAACAGCAGCTGTGTTTTTCGACGTCGAGAAGGTTTTTGTAGGTGTGTATCATACGAGTAACTGTGTGAAGTACGACGGCCTTCTCCGAAAAATAAATTATGGTTTTGTGGACATCCGTATAGAACTCATACGTATAATAGAATCCTTCTTTTTAAAACGAACGTTTCTCGTAAAAATAGTTTACCAAAACTCATTAGTTAGGGCTTAGAGCAACTCACGAGGTGTGCACGCTCCAAAGGCTCGTGACATTTTCATATATTGTATACTATTTATATCATGCCCATTTGGAAGTATATATATTATATTTCATTATTTATGAATGACTCCTACCATTTTCTGCTGTTTAATTCTATAGTCTATAGGTATTTGAATCGCTTCCATTCAACTTTAGCGTCAAATACATCTAATTTTCGAGTGGCTTACAAATGATCTATTTTTAAATTACTGAAAAATTACCAAATCGATAATAAACAAATATTTACGCTATTGAATCCACAATTATTTTGAAGAGGATTTTATACTTATGAATTTAGTGTCAAATAGATACATTTTGATACCAGGAATTACTTTGATTTAAAAATTGTTGCATTTTTACTACAAGACACATGCATACACAAAAAGCAATATTGTAAAACCAATACATTTACCTAGAATTTAATTATAAAAGTCATTATTGTCATTATTGGTTTTTGTAATAAACGTTTAGGTGCAAGTATCATGAGTATTTAAAAGTTTAAGCTATAAATATATAAAATACATAATGCAATTTAGTAAAACCAGTTTTGTATTAAGAATGTAAATATTCAGAGAAATATTTACGAGTAAAAAATATAAAATGTATAGGTACATGTCTTTTGCAAATACAATATAAATTATTAATATATACTTTTTTTTTTTTGAAAATTACGATTGTTATTCAGAAATATAGTATATAACAACGTATACAATATAAATCATATATCATATATCATATTATAAAGTTTTAAATTAACTTAACACAGATGAGCGAATAAAGTTTGAATATTTATTGGTCGAAATACTGGACGAATCGGGCAAAAAAATAAACATTATATCATATTATATGTGAATATAATATTTGAATTCATACAATAACGTATATTATTATTTTTTGAAGAAAATGCTGTGGATTTGTAGAGCTATAATTTTACCTTTAAAACTACTAACGACAACCAAATATAATAAATATATTTTATATGCGTATACACACACACACACACACACACAAATATATATGTATATAGGTGTATCATAATACGACCACTGGACGCACTAAATCATTTACTGTCCTATGTGTACCATATTATACGTATTATGAGTAGTTGGCGGTCCAGTGAGCTTTTACAAATATCACGAGTTGCTTTGGACACAATAAATACTTTCTCCTCTCTTGAACTATATATTTTTATTAAATATACAATATTTATTTTGTATCTATCGAGTTCGATCAGTACAAACATGCCTGTGTTAAGATCTTGTCGACCACATTTTTTTGTATTGGTATAATAAAAATATATATTTACAAAACTATCGATATTTATTTAAATAGATACCTATTGACTTATCTGAAACAAAAAAACCAATGTAGCTAGTTTTAGGTTATTTTTTTATATGGTAAAAATATTGAATTTTCTGAATCAGTTGAGATATGCTGTCCATTTAAAATTCAGATCATCAATTAATTTTTTTCCATCACCAATTTCAGAAAATATTTAGAGGCCATCAAATTTTAATGTAAGTAATTAATGTTAGTTTAAAGAAAGTAAAGGTAAATTCAAATTAAAACCTCAAATTATTCACTATAAAAGAAGAAAAATTCTTGTCAACGGGTTGGATACAAGTCGCTCTCGGGCCATCATTCTATGATCACGGCATTAGACTATTGACCTCTCCCTCTAAGTTTGGCCCTTAATGTAAGGTATTCTTCAGTTAATTTGGGCCTCAGTTTTTTTTTTTACTTTTACGCATACAGCATATCGATTCGGCAGGTAATAGCATGCACACAGGTACAATGTATTATAATTTAATACATAAAGTGCTAAATGAAGTCAGGTGAGAGCTTATTTATAACAAGTAGTGTACGTGAGGCACAGTAGTTGCTTTTTTATTTTTGTTTTTTTTCCTTTCTTTCGGAAGGGCTAATTTTCGTGCGGTTTTTGCCAGGAAAGGAAGGGGCGGGGACGCACACTATTGCCAATCCCCTTGTGCCTCCCTGCACCCAACTCTATTCGCGTGCTGTGACGTCGTCGTTCAAGTAGGTAACGTTCGGGAGTTCGGGACATTCAGTTCACCATCGACTGTCTACCGCGACACACGCGCCACGAATTTCCCACGAAATCCAGTCGTAAATACACCAAAAATATATTTTATTTATTTGTGTCACACATTTTTTCAACACACTCGACGTGCTTCCTACACAGTCATCAACCTTTTGCGAATCAAGGTAATACTATAATTGACACAGAACGATTTAGTAAGAAAGTTAAAAGTAAAAATTAGTTTTATTATTTTAATTTTTAACTAGATTATAAATTTATTTTATAATTGTAAAACTTGTACTTTATTTGATTTTGAGTTGTAGATTATTTTTATAAGACAAATAACTGAAAATCTTATTAACATATACCTAGTAAATAAATAAAAAAGATTAAATTACAATATAGTTCTACAGGTGTTTAGGATTGTACTATTTATGATAACCTCATACGATTATACAATATTACGATATTATACGATAATATAATGTATTAAATATAATATAAAATATGTTTCTAAATTAAAGTGGAATTTAAAAGTTTTAGTTATACAAAGCTATACTAGTACATTTTATGTTTATCTTATGTAATCACATATATTTTAATAACTTAAAACTTTGTAATAGTACATAGATATAAACTAAAACTTTAAGTTACCCAATTCAAGTAGGTTTATAATAATTATTAAATTATTAAAAAGTAATAAATTAATAACATTGTGTTGTTCTTATGAATAATATATTATAATAATCTATTGTTATATTATCAAGTTTTATAGAAGTCATCAATATTAAATAGTCTTCAGATATTAAACATAATATGAGGTTAAGCAGTGAAATATTCATTGAAAGTTATAGTGATTGAGGGAGTTGTAGCCCCCGAATCTGGGTAAATTTTGAAAAAATGTTGATATGCATTGAAATTAAAATGTTTTAGATTTTGAGCGTAGCTATGCACATGTATTTTGTTTTACAGTTTATTTATTTTTGTGTATGTACACGATTAGTAATAGAATAAATGAAGATTTTTAACTTTGAGAATGGTTTTTGAAAAATAATTGTTTCTAGTTAATACTTTCAGAAGTCAAATTTGAAAATAACTAGTATTTTTTAAAATAATTGGGGAAAACAAAAATAAAAATAAAAAATAAAAAATAAAATATATTAAAAAATTGATTTTTTTTGTGTTAGGTGTATAAAAATGAAAAATCATGGGTACTTGAAATTTTGGTTAAATATTTAAATCAGAATTTTCTATAAAGATAACAAAATCATAATTTTTTTCTTTAAATGTCGATGAGCTTGAAAAGCTTGAAAACGTAATACAATGTTTTTCACAAATATTTTATTTACCTATTAAATACATATTATAGTTGCATTATTTTTTATATTGTTGAATATTAGAATGTTAAAGAATTTCATTAAAACCACAAAAATTCATAAATGATTTTATAGTTGAAAATTCATAATATTTTTAATAGTCATACTTAAGATTTAAAAATGTAATACAAGGTACCTTATAAGTTGTTCTTATTAGACTTATAGAAAACAGTTAAGTGTATTTCCAGCAATATATTTTATGAGTTATAAATATATAAGGTTGTTGGAATTTATTATTTTATAAATAAATTACAATTAATTATTTTTAAACCTAGATTTTTATACTTAAAAATGAATAAAATTAAACGAAGAGTAAATACGCAAATGAATAAATGAAATAAAATGAATCTCACAGTAATATTATGTCACTTTATTTTTTTACATACCTATTTAGAAATACTAAATGACGCAATAAATTACAAAAATTATTTGAAAATAATTTTAGGTTACAATTTGCGTACCTTAATGTGTTTAATAAGTTTTATGTTATAATCATTAATCACGTGATAGTATAGAAATTTACGTAAAAACGTACTGATTCACATCACAATCCACTGTTTTTTTTTTTTACGATACCCTTGCGTATAACATATAGTTGCATTATATTTTTTAGACATACATATAATTTTTTGAAATACTGATTTATTAAATATTTTCCCCAACATAATCCCTAGATACGTACCATATTTAAGGAAATACACCTATAAGTCGAAAATTTATAACTGACCACATTTTTTATATCTATTTTTGACCACAGCTAAGGTCTTATCGGTATGAATATAAGAATTTTTCTTTTAGTATACAAAGTAAAATGGTATACGAATAACAAAAATGGAATTTAGTGTAAGAAATATAAATTATATACCACATATATTACAAGATACATACACTAAACATAAATTAGATACCTAATCATAATAATTCTAGTAAATTTGATTGTTAAGCATTGATATTAATAATACATTATAAATATACCGCTTATAAAAACAATAAAAATCGGTAGTTTCATTTATCATTTATTTTATATTACATTATTTGTTTTATAGAGCGTAGGTAAATGATAATAAATTGAAATTCATTAACAAAAGTAGAATTTTGTTTTTAATTAAAAATTATTATTATCAGGTGAATAAACATTTCATACATTTTTAGTATATTAGGTATAGGTATATTGAAAATCTAGTATTTACAAAAATTTAGTTTATTTAATCAGTCAACATATTATTTTATAGCATAAAATAAAAACATAGTATATAATAGTGGACAAAAAATTAAATTATTTTAGAAGTTAAATTAAGTAATACTTAAAAAACTAAGAACCATAAATAAATGATTATACAAATAATCCAAAATGTTCAAACTTCAAATATCCTTTTGTTTAGATTTAGTAATTAAATACATTTATTAATATATTTTGGCCATAAAAATAATTAGGCGTTGGAGTTTACCTATAACGAAAAGTTTACAATCGTTTAAAGCAATACAGATAAGGTAAAACAATAAAATTGTTATTAAGAAGTTTAAAATATTAAAATCGGTTTAAAATGTAAAGAGCTTTATCTGTATTTCATAAAAGGGTTCACTTTAGTAAACAACAGCTTGATGTTAAGTTTCAAAGCATTTGCTTCGAATGGAGTTTCGTACATTATATTTTACCGGCGTTTATTTCTACAGGAAGCATAACTTTTCCTTTGTACCTAATGGATGTTGAGTTATATTAGTTCAAAATGAGTGCATACAGCAAAAGGGTTTGAAAAAAGTAGGTTTTTAGGACTTCTAGTTTATACTATAAAACCAAGCAACATAAAATTAATACGAATTTTATACTATCGTAAATAAAATTACATGGAATATTTTTTAAATGTATACTTTAATCACTCACATTTTAAAATTTAGAACTCGTAAACTTAATCACGTTTAGAGGCTTCGAATATTTTAAGTCAAGAAAAGAGGAAAATTCCTAAATCTGTATACATATTTTATGTGTTTTTGTTTACTGAAGTTTAAAAGCATATAATATGGATAGATGCTGTTTTTCATGCAAAATCTGTTGTTATAATGGATATTGAAATTGAATTTTTTTGTTAGAATAAAAATATGTATTATTGAAAAACCATAAGCATTTTTTTTTTTATTAAAGGTTATGTTGACGGTAGTGATACATATTATCGAGTTAAACGAATTAGTTATTATTATTACTACCTATAGTAATCTTACAAAATGATTTAGTCTTTTAAATGTATGATACAAATCATATGTCTTTCAAAAATATCAATCAAATAATGATAACTATTGGTTGAGTACATTTATAAAATATATAACTGAAATATTTTTACTTAAAATTAGAAATTACATATTACTATGAAATTTAACTAACAACGAATAAGCTACTATCTATCTTATCTTCTACGGTGAAATTATGTTTAGTAAGATTATTAACAATGTAAAAGGTATTACCTTACGTCCTTACGACCTTACAATAAGACCGTTTTAAGACTTCAAAGGATGTAACATGATGTGAAAGCTTGGTGTTTTTATGTTCGACCTGTGCAATAATGGCTGATGATTTACGACTACCTTTACGTTTAGTATTGGTTACAACTCGCCGGCCATAACCATTGTACATTTATTATAAACAATTAAATAAAAAAACAAGATTATTTATCGTTAGTATTAGACAATAACATAAAATTAGAAATTTATTGCATTGTTCTTATTGGATAACTAGGTACCTATTTTATATAAAAATAATAATGATAATGTTTATAACACTACGGCTATAATGTGGAGCAAAGAATCAATTAATTAATTATTTTATAAAATAATAAAATAATAATAACAATATAAATATACGGAACTAACAAAATTAAAGCTCACTGCTGGCTTTTTTCTATTATTATGGCAATATCTTCTCTTATCACTCACGGTATTTTTATTACATACCTACTTAAACTAGAAAATTTAAAATGTTATATCCTCACTAAAAATAAAGCTGTTTATTTAATAAATTCACTTATATATATTAATATATTATTAATAAATACATGACTGTTATATTCCTCAATTACATAAATATATCTACATTGTAAAATAATAATTATGTGTGTAAAAGTTTTAATTTTCACGCATTAATTTATCATTTTTATTACGCCAATGGCTTAAGTTATTTCAGTAACCATCGAGAAAATTAGTGAAAATACAGAATTAAACACATTACTCTAATAAATTTAGATATAATGTGCATACATAACAAAAAACTACATAAATGTAGGTTAATTATTATTTTAATTAAAAATCTAATCATTGTATGAAATAAAAGCATAAATTAATTTTAATCCAATAAAACATAAGATGCGATTTAAAGAACTCTATAAGATAAAGTTGTAAATACAAAAAAAAAACAGATGGTACAACAGGTATTTTTATAAAAAAAATATTTTAAATTTGTTCGACCATACTTTATACAAGTATAATAATTTGAGTATAACATATATTATTTAATATTAAATAATTTTTACTGATCAGTACCACTTGGGTATTAGCTAGATTTGTTGTTTCGTTATATTATTGTAAAAAAACATTTTGTACATAGGTAATAGAAGTGAACTTTTAAAACGAATCATGATTGAATGCTGAAATCATTTAAATGATTAAATATGATTTTGTAAAAACTATTTCAATTAAATTTATTAAAAAAAAAAGTTTAGTTGTTTGTTCGTTTAACATTCTTGAAATAATATTTTTAAGTATCTATAAAAGCGTAAAAATATATTTACTTGATGAAAGATACGGTATATCATTTAAATAAATTACGAGGTAATATTTTTATTAAAATATTTATTTTTCATTTCTTTTGTATAAATCATTTGAAAAAATTTAAGATGTCTATCGTTTATAATGTTCTTTAACAATTTTTCTTTTCCTATATCGTCTTAGATATATTTCCTGCACATTGATACTTCACTTGTTTTTATTTGCTCATCTTTTGGGACTTCGAGACCAATTTTACGTGAATAAATATTAAGTTACATACTGTTTACAATTTAGAACCACTTTTACTTCAAATGTTTTTCTTTTACATTTTTTTTTCATACATCCCACTGGTCATTGAATTTTAACCAGGTTCAATTGTATTACACATTTATTCGAACTGAGTATCGTAATAAATGATTTATGTATATAAAAGTAATATAAGTAAAAGTTATAAATTATAAAATGTTTGATTCAGTACATTAAATGCAAGGAAATAATAAAATATATACAATTTTAAAAATACGCATTATAACAATAATAAAAGAAGATACTTACAAACATAAAATCAATACACTGAATGAACTCCGCCGCAGAAGTATACAATTAGTATAGAAATGTATTTTTAGATTTAATTTTGTACTATGGTACATAATATTATGTGTGCAATATACAATTCTATTGAACCAAACGATATTTAAAAATTTATAAATGTTATTATCAATACAGAAATAAGCAGTTTATGATGTAAATTTTAATTTCTATGCTAGTATCAACGAAAGATCTCAAAACGTTTGAATTTTAAATCACTAATTCCATTATACTAAGAGCAATGCCTAAAAATTTAAATTGAAAAATTAAGAATTTACAATATTATTTATATATTTTCAGAAACTTTTACGTATGTTACGACTTTATCAATGAATTTCTTATTTTGACTTTTAGAAATGAATTTTTCTAAAACTATAAATAATAATTATTTGTCTTTTATTAAGAACCAAAATTTTCATGGATAAAACTTGAAATAATTATAAGGTATAAAAACAAGAAGGAAGTCACTTTTCTTTATAAAGCATTTTGAATGTACTTTATATCATAGGTCCCTGTTATAAGTATCTTAAATTTAAATTTTATAATAAATTATGCAAACAAAAAAACCAAAATAAAATTACAATGTACTATGATAAGTATAGTTTGGTAAAATGTTTACTCGGATATAAAAATATTTCAATCTCTCGTAGAAACTAATCAGCTGTAACAACTATATCATAGAGCGTTTCTATACATGCATAAATACACGCTAGAAAAAATCATAAAAGTTCAAAAAAAGTTTAAATTATAAATAAATTTATTGGTACACGCATGCAATTCGGACAGACCTCTCTAAGAGGCGGCATGCGATTTGGACTCTTTTTTTGCGTGCAAGTTGGATGAAGCGTGTACTACAGCAGAGCATATTCACTCATCTACATTTTAGATTTTGAACGGAGTGATGAATGTATTGATTTTACAATGATATGTGTGTTTTTTTAGATTCTGAACAAAGTGATGAATGTATTGATTTTACAATGATGTGTGTTTTTTTTTGTGTGTCTGAGTACAGCATAACTTGTGGAAATAATGCTTCAATTTCAAACTTCGTGGGTGGCTTCCGATGGAAAAGTAAATATCTTTGGTGCATTATAGAGGGAAAAAGTAAGAATTTTCCAAAAGTTTTCAAAAAATCCGAAAAAATGACGGAAAAACGGAAATTTTTACGCAAAACCAGTTTTTGACAAAATCGATTTATGGTCGTAACTCAAAAAAGAACCATTGTAAATACTTTAAATTTTTACTAAATATTTAAATTAACGTTTTCTAAACACGGTTAAATTTTCAAATCACTCATATTATAGGATTGTATGACACTTATACCTTCGCTTAAAATCTAGAATTTATTGTATGAGTATTATTTATATTTCATATAATTATTATAGTAATATATTTCTCAAAATTTTACTATAGACATTTTCAAAACTAAACTCAAATCTTTTTTTTAGCTTTTAATTTATGTATATATATAAAAAAAAATAATTAACTCTATAAACAATTATAAAATTACGTGTTTTTATCATGATAATTTTATTTTATTATAATTTGAATCAAGCACTTTAAAACAAGAAAATAAACATAAGGTATTTGTGAGCATTTATTACTGAGCGGAATTTTAAAGTTGGCATGGGTTATCCTGAAACTAATAACAACAATTATTATTAAGTTTAGAACAATATATTAAGATTAATACATTTGTTAAAGGATTAAATTGTATATATACATGATATCATGGAAACATAATTAATGGATAAAGAACTGAAATTTTTTCTTTCTTTTTTTTTTGTTAAGTAAACTTTTACTGAAAGAAATGTGTCGTTCTAAATAATGAAATTAATTTCATTGAAATTAACTATTTTGAAACACAGAATAAATGATTGTATTTTTTCTACCACAGTGCTTTAATTCAACAAAAGGGTGTAAATTTGATTTATAACGCTTTCTAAACTACTCCAAAAGAATTGCTATCAGTACGTTACTTTTAGATACTTTTTTAGTGGCTACCTTGATTTACATTAGAACGTATTAGATGTGTCAATCGTAGTATGAGTAAATTGTATAAATTACTTCCAGTTCAAGTTTTTTAAAGATACCTATAGAATATATTTCACAGCACAAATGCTTATTGTAACACTCATTTATAGATTGTAAGTTTTAGAAATGAAAAAAATTCAACTTGAGTAATAAATGTTGAACAATATTATTATGAATAATTGTTCTATTTTCTTTTCCTTCTAATTGAACATGTCTTTACCCAAAACCATATATTTTATAGACTCATAGTTTATCTCATTAACTTTATAAATACGAAAATGTACGTTTTGTAACATATAAACAACTTTATAAATAGTTATTAGTAGAGTTCGGTTTTGAAGTCAATATAATAAATAAAAAAAAAAGCATTTAAAATGTTAAAAATGTAATAATAAAAAATCATTTAATGCAACTAAACACATACATAATACTATATATTATGTATTATTTGTAATGATAAAAAAATATATTATACCTATATTTATAAATTTTATTTTCATGATAATACGATTTTATTAAATTTAAGATCTGTAGCTTATTCAAAACCGGTAATATTTGTACAAAACCACCAATTGTTTAATCAAAAAATGATGAAATTAGTATGCTCTTAAACATCTATAAAATGTATTTTTTTTAATTAGTATGTCCACAAAAATATGTTCATTCATGATTAATAAATTATTTATCAATTATTTTATACTGTGGATATTTTAGTATTGATCGACAGTCGATCTTTTTTAAACGATGGATACTAGTATTAACCTTATCAGTCATTATCCTCTACTTTGGTAGAATATTAGGTTACTTACATACGTTTTCAATACAATTTAATTATACATTTTTTAAAATTAATTTTTGATTAGTTAAAGTATATAGTCGTTAAGATGTAAATAATAAAACATAGTTGAGTAGAGGATTCAGTTGAAGCATAGATTTAAATATTGGTATTTATTTTTATCATAAGCTCTCAAAATATGTAGATTTGTTTGAGATGAATTTGGTTTGTATATTTATTTTGAATAGATTTTCGGTTGGTCATTCTTGGTTATTAATTTTAATTATTTTTTGAAGATTATTTACTTTTAGTGATAATATAGTTTCTTGAGTTTCTAATGATATTTTAGGACTTTGTGGATTTGGGTATATAATCTACTGAAACTTACATGAAACAAAGTAAACCATGATAACCAAAAAACTATTCAAAGAAGATTAATCTAAAGTTGTCGTTAATATAATTTAAGTCTAAAACATAATATTATATATTATAAATAATAAAATATAAATATGTAAATATGGCTTTTAAAAAAATCACCATAGTTGTCGATGTTATTTTAATAATAATAAAAATTAAAACAGGTAAAAAGTATTAATACATTTCCATACGGTATAAAATACAATAAAAGAAAGAATTTTAGTAAGGATCTATAACAATATGTACGGAGCACAACACCCTTTGAGTCAAATAACCCTTTGTATACACCACCAGGATACGCCACTGATGCCCCAGGAGGATTTACTATTTCAAAGTGTAGAGAGTAGGATGAAATGTAAATACCATTAGCTTTCCACTTTAAAATAGTAAATCCTCATGGGATACTCTATATAGTTTAATAATGAATTATTTTTGTTTATGTAAGAAGAAAATTAGATAGTATTATTTTTAAAAGTTAGAAAATTATTTTGTTTGAAGTAGTTTATAGAAAATTGTATAATAGAAATTTTAATGATTGAACTTTGAATAATTTATAATACAATAAAAGAAATTAAAATTTTATTCAAGAATTTGTAAATAATTGTATGTAGTAATTTTATCTATCAAAAGTGTATTTATAATTCAAATATAAGAGACTGAAAAATAAATTATAAATTAAAGAAATGTATCTGATTGTAGTTTTATCTGATCTGATTTTAGAATCGGGTTATTTATTATTGACAGTGAATTGACAATAAAAGCGAAATATTTATCAATAAATTCATCATTATTTTCTAAAGTCAGCGAAATAAAACGAGTGCTTCCCAACTAATCGCTGTATCATGTTCGGTTTTTACTTTTTATGACTTTACAGTAGAAAAAAAATCATTAAATAATATATATGTATTATATTATATTTTTGTATATAATATATTAGTATGAATAAATTAAATGAGATGCATACAAATGTCATTATTAAAATGTTGAATAAAATATTATAATATAAATGGTTTGTTATTCATATTGAAACAACATAAAACCGTTAAAATGTATAATGTATTTTATCTTTAGGTGTAGATTTTTATAAAACTGCCATTTTTTGAACACAAAGATGAGCCACATTGACACATAAAATGGCGTTTATCATCAATAATTGTATATAAACGTTGTTTATATAATGTATGATTCACGTTATATAAACGATAAAAGTATGTTACAATAGCTGATCGTTTTTATACTTTGTTATCAGGAAAAATAACTCAAGATTCTATAGGTAATATTATATCAACCAAATACAATGTAAACGATCTATGACATTAATAGACTCCATTAATATAGTAAACATACAATATTATTATATTAAAACATTAAATAAAATAATATCAAATACGAACCACCGAATTTATAATTTTAGTTAAAAAACTCTTCATACATTTGTGTGAATTTGATTGAAAATTAAAAAAAAATTGTAGTATAATATAAAAAAAATGAAAATTCTACTGTGTAAAGGAAACTAAAAATATTTAAGTAATTTTATTAATTATTTGTATAAATAATATTATATGTACAACAATTATACATGAATAAAAAAAATTCTGAGATACGATTTAGTATCATATATTTAAAATTTAAATGTTCAATGACGTTAAAATCCGAAATTAAAACGCTTCACAAAAATATATATTGTCTAAAATTCAACTTTTTTTAAATTCTAGTAATAAAAGTCATAAAATCTCTCATTTTTAATCTTAGTTATTGAAAATTGTATATAAAATGTATTATAATAATTTTATTCAAAACTGATATCGCTTTTATAATTTTGGTTTTTCTATATTTTTCCCAATTATTTAAAAAAAAATTCTTTGAATTCACAAACTACCAACTACTTTAAATTGTTTATAAGAAATTATACTAAAAATAGTACACTTTATCATTAAAAATTATTATACCTAGTAAAAAAATACAAATAAAATCCATTCTTGTACTCATACATTTATCACCCAGACTGAATCTAAAAGATTAAAATGTACATTTATCGGTTACTTTTATTCTGTGTAGAAACATTTGTAAATTGTATAAATTATTTTTTACGATTGTGAAAGATGAATGTTTTGAATTTAATAAAAATAGAAATAATACAATCAAAAGGAATTAAAATAAATATCTTGGTTGATGTTTGGTTTATTTTTATTAATTGGAATTTTTTGTGAATTATCTGTTTATTACTGATATTCGTTTTAAAGCTATCGTATTTATTTTAGATCAATTTTTGGATACTGTTGTAGAATACAAACAAAATAAATCACACGAAATTATAACGTTGATATTTTCGAGAAATGCATTAAAATCTCCCGTCAAAACAACAAACATTTATAACTGAAAATGTTTCGTCCACCTAAACTAACCTGACCTGAGTTAAAATAATTACATTATCTATTATACAGAATCTGTGCTTGCATATATTTAAAATATAAAATACATGTAATAATATTTAGTCTGCTACTTATCATGCTCATTCAATTTTTACAAACTATAAATTAAATGCTTATAAATTAATATTGATCATCGATAGAATATGATTTACAAATCTTAAAAACTTATATTATTTAATTAGTACATTAAGTAAAATCAAGTAATCGTTCGACTTAGATAAATAAAACCTAAAATAATTATTCGCTTCATAATTTATTGTAATAATGGGCTGAACTAATTTAGAAATTTGCATTATCATAGGGTGGATAGAATTAATGCCATGAAAAATTTAAGTAGGTATTTTAAAATTTAGGGTTTTAACGTTTAAGTAACCCTATGGTATAAAACGAAGGTTAGTTTTGGAAAGGTCGATAAATCACCTTTTATAGTTAACGTGTTGTTTTTGATCCTTAAAATAATATTATACAAACGAAACGGGTATTGTAACAAATCGAGAAAATAATAATAATTGTACTTTACATAATCTGATTTCGAAAAGTATAACGCACATTCAAATGGAAATTTATGTGTGGCTTTTACCTTATAATTTTACTTTGACCTCTGTCTATAAAGATATATTAGTTTCCCCATTAAGCACCCATCATAGTTTGATTCTTTCCACCGTGTTATTATTTCTGACGTCTTGGGTACGTTCAAAGCATTTTGAGTGTATTCATTTCTTAGTTTGTCTATTCACATCACACCCCTTATAACGCATCTCGTTATCTACACGGTCTCATCTATTCAATGAAAATATATTCTTGGAAACTGATTTTATTACATAATATAATGATGTCGGGACATAATGTTAAACATACCTTCATGAATTTGGTATAATATTATACCTTAATTTATTTTACATTTTCCATGATATTTAAATATTGTATTTGGTTAAAATACATTTTTATTTCACTCAAATAATACAATTGTATAAAATATTTAAATGCCGTTGTTAAAGAATCAATAATTATACAAATTAGCAATCTCTACACTTAAATAGGTTTCGAAAATGAAATAATAATATATAGGTATTATTCGATGTACATTAAAATGAATAACTTAATTTAATGCAATTCAAAGATGTATACAAATTTAGTTACACTAATAAAAACTATGAGAAAAATTTATTGTAGTGGTTTGAGGAATACGATGTATTATGATTACAGACAGTTCGACTTTTATTACTTATGGTATTATTATGATTTAAGTATGATTTAAGAGTATCAATAATAATTATATATTTCCAATAAACAATAACCTGAGTTTATGTTTTTAATTTAAAAGCCAAACCAATCTCATGTAAGTTTAATTTGCTCTAGAAGTTTTGTCGGTAATAGAAACGATCTTTTTGGTTTAAGTATATTATTATTATTTTTTGTTATTTTAACACTGACTTTATTCTATTCACGTACACAACAAAAAAATGAAATTTTTCTATTGCTGGAATGTATGTATAAAGAATAAAACATCGAAGAATAACCATAATGTGTTATAATTATACTCTAATGGCTTATACAATTCCGGTATCACAATTTCCATAATAATATTTCGATATACCAGTAGATTGTAACACGGCGCATTGTATATGCAATTTTGATGTTTGCATGTGTAGCGTAACGAATAAAATATAAATTGATCACATATGATAATATACGTATATGGTATATTATTAGATATAGCCCTTTTGTAAACATTTTGACTAAATTATTATAACAGCAGTTTACTTATATGATAAAATAATTAAATTTATTGATTATAATATATCCATATTATGCTATTGCTATAAGAGACAAATTTTAGATTATCTTTTTATATTTGGTATCATTCAATATTATTTAACTTTGAACAATTATTAAATTGATAAAAATATATAATCTAACAACCTTGATTTATAATGAACTAGCTACAAAAAAAAAAAAAAATAAATAATCATCATAAAATATTTAACATAATTATTAAAATAATTGTGTTCATATTATTTTAATTTAACATTTTTACAGAAGCGACTAGGGTATGGGCACTCATCACCTCACACCTAGCCGCTAGGTATGTATAGTGGTTTGATATCAAGTACAAAACTTTTGGAGCACTTTTAAAAGTGGTTAGTATTTTTTCTCATACTTGGGGATATTACTGAAAAATATCCTATTGAAGATCAGTTTTATATTTTCATATATTTATGGATGTATGTTATACAAAACCTTTATGATTTTCATAACTGTTCTAAAAAGAGATTAAACTTTAAATGTAAAACTACACATATCATTAAAAAATAAATATATCTCCTCAGTATCATAAATCTAATAATTAAAAAAAAATAATCAAGTAAAGATATAAAATGCGACTATAGTATTATATTTAATAACGTTTCATAATAATTATTATTATGCACGATTTCCAAGAAAACTACGATTAGATTCCATGGAATTGGATTCTAAAGTAAATCATAGAGTTGTTCTTAATTTCAAATAGAAATGTCATAACAAATATATGATTATGTTATGTATGTTGTATACCTCATAGGACTTAATACATGTAATCATTTTAATTAAGTTTTCGTTCATTATTATTGAAAACATTCAGTAATTTTATATTTCACAAATTTATTAATATATTATATATTTTTTTAAGTTTTAAAATTTTAAAATTACATTAATATAAAATCAAATTGTGTATAATAATATTTATGAGTGTATGGTATACATTTGAAAGTGTCACGTATACTTTTTAAATTATTTTTGTTAATTACTTAAATGTAGGTATATGATTTCTTCGGATAAAATATTATTTATGTTATACTATTGTATTTTGCCTTTTGTTTGATTTTTTCATGAATACACTTCGTTACAATTATGCATTAGTTTTTTTTTAAGTATAAAATTTATTTATTTTATTTTATGAAAAAAACAACAACTTTAAATACGCTATTATTTATCGATATATTTATATGTTTTTTACAGAGCATGGACGCCGAAGACGACGAAGACAATAAATCACGTCACAAGTGTATCGTATTCGAGACGGACCACAAATAAATGGAAAAAACCGAATAAAATTGATTATATTAAACAACTATGACAATCACTCTGATACAGTTGGCGTGTTATGGTATCGTGTTGGTGGCTCTGTGTTCGAGCAGTCGGCAATATGGAACACGAAAAATTAGACATGATCACAAAAGCCAAGATGAGGGGACGCAACCAGACATCGATTTCGAGTTTGAAACGACCAAAGGTTTTCAATTCGAAAACGACGGAGATTACGACAATCCGTCAGAAGAAGGGATCACTTTGGACGTCGTTCACAGTTTGTACGATACTCGGAAAGGCGTCGTGCCCAATATAATTTATCAAGGTAGGTACATCATATAATATATGACTACATCACCTTAATCAATTAGTTATATATACATAATAAAATCAATTACCACTAGTAATAATATACACCTAGACATCAGATTGTTTTTATATTTATTCAAATATATCAGTATGGCAACGAATTTTATTAAAATATATATTATATAAATTTTTTAAATTTTTTCATTTGAGCAACTGAATTATAAATTTAAGATAACTCAAATATCTAAATTGTATATGTATTTATTATGTAAAAAATTATATGTAGCTAATGAGATTTAAAATAATAAAATATGACATGAAACAACTAAGTATGGTTAATCTCAATAGATCACACTTGTTTTGAAAAAAACAGTTATCCAAAAATTGAATTAAATTAACCATTAGTTTGATTATAGTTATTTGATACATACACTAATATTTATAAAATTTTTAAATACAACTAAGTTTTGAATGTTTAAATAAGAATATAAGAGGAAGAGTTAATAATGGTAATTATTGAAATAAATATAAATACAATTTAGTAAAGAAATTTGTGATAAAGATAAATTACAATTTGTAGTATAAAAGTGTTAACAAAGATAACTTAAGTATTAACTTTATACATTTCATTATAAAATAATTATAAAATGTACATTGCTAAAAACATTTAGGTATAACAGTTTAAAAAAATTTCTTATATAATGTAAAAATATACATAATATTAAATGTATAACTATAAGTATCTATGGCATCATATTTGAAATTTATAGATTTTGAACGAGAAATGGGTGACTATAATTTTATTTCCAAGCATCGTGTTTCTTTATAAAAATAATTTTTAGTGTCATAAAAATGTTTCAAAAATGTTGAGCATATGTTTTCAAATTGAAACGCCTGTAGATTATACTATAAAATACATTTTAAAATGTCACATTAGTTTGTAAATAAATCAAAATAGAACATTAAATGCAAATCCTGCAAGCTGTTAAACAAAAAAAAAAAAAAATTCGAAAATAAAATAAAATAAACTAAATATTATTTATTAGTTTATACTTACGTACCTATAACTCAATATGTTACCATAAAAATTTGTGAATTATACTAAAATTCGATAGAAAATATAAATATTTTGTATTAAATATTTTGAAATGGATCGCGTATATTTTTAATGCTTAAGGTCTCATTAAATCAATTGTTTAAAAGTATCAATTCTTATATGTTTTAAATTTTGGTTGACTACGTAATATTCATATTTTGTGCGATTTTCTTTTAATTTTAAATTACTTAATAATAAATCATTATATTAAAATTATTCCCAGTCAAATTTGGATAATTCAATAATACTACAAATTTTGTTAAAAATAGATGTTGGCTTGTATATTTTAGATTTTTTTTTTTGGTTTGCGTCTTTCATTTTTATTGTGTGTTATTATTTTTTTTTATTCAAAAATCAAATTTAAGAAATAAATTATAAAAACATCTATTAGTATAATATGTATTGTTTAAGTTTAATATTTATAGAATTCATAAAATTCGTGTATATTTCATATAACTCACAACTTATTTACAAATTGTAATCTTATATTAATTAATTTTAACTCGTAGACCATTTGTGTTGACTAGCATGATACAATAAATTACATTTCATGTGTAATTACATCGCACTGTTAAGGTTAGTTTGGTTAGGTCTTGGAATGTTCTGCCACGGAGATTGGCAATACACGTTTCCACCAAAAATGTACTTTCTTAATTCCACTAATTTTCATTACCACGAATCCTGTTTTCGCCAATTGCCAATTCTACTCTTTTCCGTTCCCATTAAAAGTATACCTTGCACTTTTCCCCCAATACCCATATCAATAAAATTAGAAATTGACGAGTTCATTAGTCAATTGTTAAATTCTCGTTTAATGGAAAGGTAAGCACTTATGGTAGGTTTAAAATTTGTAGTTCGCATAGACATCTCAAGTATGAAAAGAAAACGTTAATGGTTTTCCAAAACAGTCCTTTAATCCGAATTAAGGTAATTTTACTAGTTCAATTTATATAGTAGCCACTATTTATTACTAAAAACCATTATAGAGATTCTAATCTTATGTAAACAATTCAAAATTCCCGTGTTCGTTAGAAACGTATGGCATTACACAATTATGTGTACATACGGGGTAGTATGACTGGGAAGCCCCGTGGCTCAAGTTTCGAGTTCCGGACGTTGTTACTGGCGTAAGTTGACTGCGTTTAAATTACACAAAGACATTATTTCACTATTATCTTAATGTAAAGGACGTGGTCATGTAATGCGTAAGTACGACGTTTTTAGAAGTTTTAGTTATTCGGGCCCGGCATATTGTGTTTGATATTAGTTTCGATTGTTCTACATGCGGTTTTGATGTAATCACTCGTTAGTAGAGCTGGAATTTAAATAACTTTACTATAATAATATGTGGTATCAATTTATTGGTCAGTAATACGAATTGATCAACTGAAGAGTATGCTTCACATTGTAACTTGAATATAGTATAAGTGGAATAGTATCATAAACCATAATATAGAAAAATGTGTTCGAGTCACATCACTCAGATATGCATTATGCGTAGTCAATTGATATACACGATATGCTTGTACACGAAAATAAACATGACATAAATATGACGTGTATTATATTATAAATATATAATTGACGATTCAATCTTTTTATTTATTTTTAATAGAGTGGATACTTATTAGCAAATAAATCCTAAAAAACGTTAGCATAAAAGTAAAATGTCATTAGAGTATTTTTAGTATGTTACATTTTAAAATATAAAAATCATAAAATAAGTATTTACATTTTTAACAAGTATGGTCATCAGGCCAACGAATAGCGAATTATACTTAGAGATGCAAGTGCAGAGCACGTTTCGTTAAGTTGAATACAAAATGTTTTATTATAGTTGAAATAAAATTATCATATTATGTGACCTCTTAGCGATGATAATATAATATCACGTAGGCGTAACTCTGCATATATTATCGTATCATTATACATCAAATCCATTGAAGGTCTCGCGTTTGATGTACGCTGATGAAGTCCTATACGTAAATATTATCTATTGATTAAGTAGCTGTTAATAACGACGACGCACTTCAAACAATAATTATTTTTGATTATTAATTCATTAAAATGAAAAGTTAAAGTGAACCACATGCTGTTACTGTTTTTTTTTCTTCTTCTAAATAATTTATTTTATTCTATGCCATTCAAGATTCCTTTGTGGCTGGCATTTTATGTTTATGTCTTTGTTTTTTGAAACTAATGAAAGAAGCACATTTAAGAAATCGATAAATGAAAACAAGAGTTGAAGAATAATAATAATTATACTATTTTCCATTATAAATATTTTCATAACGATTGATGATGAGAATTTGATAAAAACTTTAATAACAATAAAAAACACTTGAAAACAACAATGTTTAAACATAAAAGCACATTACTTGAGTTCGATAACCTAACCTTTTTTGTATATAAATGTATTAAACCGACACGCGGTTACATTATATATTCTTGTACAGAAAAACTAAAGTTCACCGACTATACCTATTTGTTATTAAATTGTTTTTTTTTTATTGTGTTGTACATACAATCAAAATTTTTAATCCTATTTTATTTCTACATAAATGTCTTGTATCACGATAAAATATTTTCTATATCGGTTTAAACTTTGGGTAAATGAAAAATAAAAACAACTATATTGTATAATATAATATTATATAATCAAAAAATATATTTTTAACTTCAATTAAAAACAAAGTTGTAATAAAATAAACATAAACAGTTGTAGTTTTGGATGGAAAAATAATATTTAAAAAACATTATAGAAGTATGGCATTATTTTTATGCAAGATGACCTGAATTATCGAATCAAGTAAAAAATAAACCTCACATTTTGTACAAAATTTAAATTTAAATAGTCTGTTCATAATAAATATAATAGCTCAATCAATATATTGTAACAACTTTTATAAATGTTCCGTGATTTAAAATGTGAAATCTATAGAAAAATTTTATTCATACATATTATATTTGATTATGTGTGGCTTTGAAAATATTACTGTTGATACTATAAAATAGGTATATTTAATTTTTCTAGAACTCTTCAAGGGAAGTACGCAGAGCACGTACGTTTACACATAGACCGTTTTAATTAAAAATCATAAAAAAATTATACTACACATAATCCCAACCGGCTTATTTTTTTTTTTCATAGAACATTATTTAATAATTTTTCTACAGTATCATATATTATAGTTATCACTATAATCATGTCTATTGGTTGTTTAATAAACAGAAAATCATATTTGAAGATCAAATAAAATGAATACCTCTAAATATTGAACTTTGCAAACAATATAATATATGATATGAAGTATTAATTTATTAAAAACAAAAATTATATTTTAATTTTATTAACCAAGAATATCATATAATCTGATTCACGTATTTTTAATGAATTTATATGCACCGATAATAAATGCTATTTAATAAATACATTTAATTTCTACTATTTTAAATAATATATATTATGTATGTGAGCATTAAAATTTTCATTTGGAAAGTTTCAAAATGCCCAGTGACCTTTTGTACCACTTAAACATTGACAACAAAAAAAAAAGTCACCATTATAATATATTAATATTGTACCTACATTGGGTTTACTACAGGGGAAGGGGCTGAAAATAATCGTATAAAAGAGTTTCAACTTCCGGAGTACAAGTATGACGTTCAGGGCCATTATTGTGTTGTTTTTGTGTTCCTTTAAATGTATATATATATTCGAAATGTATTACACATACCGCATTGGTCGACAACCGAATAGAAGTGAAAAATAATGTTTAATCTGAACGTTGTAGGAGGGTAAAACTCGGATGTATATTGAAAGAATAAAAAAAAGTGAATCGAAATCGCAGATGTATATGTTTAAATTTATATCCAACTATATACATACTATATATAATTTATATAGTACAGCTACTAGCTAGTGATGTTATTCCAGTGGTCTCCTGTGGCATTTTTTTTTTATACGCGTCTTCACCCTCACAACTGAAAGAAAACAGACCTATTAACATTTTAAAAATCTATGAATGTTCATAAAAAAGAGAAAAAAAAATTACATTGTTCTTTTGTATGCATTTATACATATTATTATATATAAAACAAAAAAAATCGAGAAAAAGAACACGCACAGAAAGTAGGTCAACTAAAATTAATGTTGCTCATAATAAAGCACTACTGAGATTTTCCCAGTAGATTAAGTATAGGACCACCGCCAAACTCACATAAAACACGACTATGGTATTATATGCACACCGTTTCCGAATTTTCTACCACCCGAAAAGTCGCCTACATGACCTTGAGTAGCAGGTATGTTAATTTTTTTTTCGATCGTGACACTGTACTTGTAATAATTGACTAAGAGTTTTGTCAATAACATTAAATTACTATTCGTTCCAAAGCTCCATTTTAAAATGACAGTTTAGAATTTATGTAAATTACACTGTACCATGGTTTAGCGGCTTTCCGCGTACAACTATAATAGTCGATAACTTTTCAACAAAGTATACTAGTGGTGGTTTTCCACGACCAACAATTATGCTCACAATAATGCTATACAAGTTTTCAGAAAATAACCATATCATAATATTTATGGATTTTTATTCGAATATGTCTACGAAGGCAATTCTAGAAACATCATAATATTATATTACAGCTGTATGTTTTACAGGCCGAATTAATTAAGTACTAATTTTATTGATTTTTTTCCGTGACTCAACTTGTAAAAATTATAGATGTCAACTTCAAAGTCTCATCAAAATTCAGAAAATCTGCATTTAGTTCATACCAATCGTAGTAAATGGCAATTTAGTATTTTTAAGCAGGCTGATCTATTGATTCACCAACAAATACATCAATATTAAACAAAAAACATCTACTTAATTTTTATATGGCATAAAATATCGAAATATAATTAAAAATACCACAATCCATAAAACATTTCATAAAAATTACAACAATTATAATAATTTTAATGAATTAATTATTGAAAGAAGGAAGAGTTGGGCCTAGTGGGAAAATTACTTTATATACATTGATTGTTTATGTGTTGTATATTAATAAACATATATTTTGTACTGCACAAGGTGATTATTTTACCATAAACTACTCATTATGAAAAAAAATTACTAACGTTTTTGAAAATATATTTTTTTTTATATAATTTTAAGTAATAACAAAAAAGATAATTAAAAAAATATAATTTTTTATGTCTGTTTTTGTAAATGTTCAGGTAAAAATCAAATTTTTAACCAGTGGTTTGTAAGCTATATATATTTAAAGTATTAATGAGTGGATTAGTCGACTAACATTTATGGGGAACTCTTGGGCCGCTGTACATCGCTAATTCAAACTTTAAATACCTATAAATAGGGAGCGTATTAGGCTCTCTACCTTTAACTCATAAATTACTTGTTTGAAATTACTTTGAATAATATTTCTCTTTGAAATATGAAGTTCAGAATATGTTAAAGCATAAAATAGTAAAATACTTAAATTATAACAATAAAAAAACATAAACTTATTGTTTTTTTTTATTGATTACAAACTTCTATTATAAAAAAATATTTTTATTAGTTTTTTTTTTTTTTAAAAAAATAATGAATAGTTTATGATGAAACAATCAACCTGTATAACATTATTAGGCATCATTAAGTATAAATAATTGAAAATATACAGAAATAATTCTACTATTAGCAATTTAACATATTATAAACATTAAATAGGATTCTTCAACTACATAATAATATATACTTTGTGTTTTCTCGTTCCGTTAATATAAACGTTGAAATACAAAACGTATATAATAATGTTATCTTTGTTAACGTTAAAATATTATAAGTGATGTTCATATTATGACAAGTAGGCACGCTGCTGAACACACACATGCATCACTGATGGAATAAGTACATTTTGTTTATATTGTACGTATATCCTGACATCCAGATCTAGTTATGATTAGGACAAAGAGTATTGTATTGTTAAGTGAATTGTATATTATACATAATGATATTGTAAGCACATGTTGCATTGTAGAATTATATTACTACAAGGTAACAGATTTCATTGTAATTATATATTTTTAATTAGATTAAAAATGTGTATAATTTAGAATATTTAGATCGTTTGTATTAAGATAAGCCTATTTTTTTTTTTTTTTTAATATTTTATATTTATTATCTAAATAGCTAATATAATTCGACGGAAAACGTTAATTTGAAAAATAATTTAACTTACATTGCAATGGATTTTTTTTTGGTATGATAAAGCATCAAACCCAAAATATGCTCTTATCAGATGGCCTTATGAAATTTAGTTAAAGAAATAATTACAATGTATACAGAAAAAAATCATGGACTAAAAATTTGAAAATATTAGAAATACATTAAGAACTATGCCTCAAAAATTTATTGGACATCAATCATATAACTAACAAAATACAAATTACACATTATTTTATGGTTATATGATTAGAATATTTGAGAACCCATATAAATAGTCGATCGGTCAGTTAACACATTTCTGTAAAATGAATAGCTTACAGAAGATCATTTCCGAAAAAAAATTCATAAACCAAAATATTATCAATTGAATATGTATATAAAGCTATTTAAGCTACAATGCTTAAAGCATACACGTTCATAATATGTAGTGTACACGTAATACATTAAATGTATTAAATATAGCAAAAGACTTAAGTGTAGAAAAAAAAACCAAAATGAAATCTAGGTTAATAAAATATAAATTATTTAGACGAAACGGATAAAAGTAAATAAAATTTAGACCACTTAAAGTACTGGGTTTTATAAAGCGCAATAATAAAATTTTTATGTTTATCTCTAGTGTTTCTACTTTTCTTTGTTCTGCTCTATTTTAGAATACGATATAGAGACGTATGGAAACCAAATTTTTCAAAGGATCAGCTTCGTATGAGCGACTTTAAAACCGGTTCTTTTCTTACGCTGCCCTTATCTTCACAATATTGCATCTTCACGAGTACTCTTCTATTAGCTCTTATATTATGTTTCTACTCTTGTCGCTTGTCATTTAAATATGGAAATTTATTTTATTTTCACTTTATTAAACGGTTTTATCAATTGCCCTGGTATTCTGCAATAAACTATGTATTTTCGCTTATTGACGAAAAGCATTTAATCATTTATACATTTATATAGCAAGAGACCACTCCTCATTTTAAGTCACTCCCACCGTACAAACTACAACCACAATCAACCTTTTCTGTTTTTAATTTATTACACTATTAAAAATGTTGTCTAATTACCTCGGTTTTATTTGCTACATTCTCACTAACTTATCCTTTTATAACTGTGTTTTCTTCTTCATTTTTAAATTACTATTGCTACTACCTGTCTGTTAGAGTATCATATGCATTATACACGTCTTATAATAGTTTAATAATTATGAAAAAACAAAAACCAAAATATAATTACGGTCTGGAGTTAACTAATTAAATAAATACGAATGTGGTAATCATAATTATATTTATTAATTTTCTTTGATATGCAAATATCTGCGTTGTTATTAAACCTAGTAATATATATTCAGATAATTATCAACTTGCTACATCTCGTACTTGTGAAGTACAGTACATGTTAGCATAACTTATTATCTCTCTCATATTATATTATATTATGTTTGTATTTCCCTACTTTCCACCTCTAGCGATCACATATTCGCAAATATTGTTTTAACAGCTAGCATAATATGGTATTTTCATGTAAATATTTAATTAGTTTAAAATATTTTAATAAAACTAAAAACTAATATATCATTTACTTAGTTTGATTTTGCCAAAGTAGTGTTAAATTTTTAATATTTTAGATTCTGAGTGGAGTGATGAATAAATTTGTTTTACAATGATGTGTGCATGTGTACATAATACAATTTTTGTCGTTGTGAGATTATATAAAATTTTCGATTTTTTATAGCTAAGATACGAAAATTCAATACAATGTTTTTATAAGCAGTTCATATTAAGAATAAAAAAATCTAAAAAATATACAAATAAAATTATTTTGTTATAATTTAAAAACATTATTTAAAGGGACTTAAAACTTTTACATACGTATATAATAAATTTTACTTTGCATAATGACATTTTCAAAATATGCAGATTAATTTTAAGGTATTATCTATTTATATTATGAATTTATTCTCATTGTTTTACAGTACTTAAAGTAAGATGTTATTTATTTAAAAGTTAATAGAAATAATATAATACAGAATGAGTATATATTATAAAAATTAAATACTTATTATAGAGAAAGTAAACGTAATTTTTCGGAAAAATAATTCAACTTACCGTAATACTAATATAGTAAAATAAATTACATTATTTAATAACAACATTAAAAAGCATTATCATAAAATGTACTTAGGATATAGGTTGACGTACCGTTTCTGTCTAAATTATTTTCCCGGTTTTTTGCATACAATTTAACATATCTAATAAAGTGTTCCACTTGATATCTATTATACAGAAGCATGGTACCTACTTGCCCACCTTTTTGTATTATTAATCTATTTATTTTTTTTTAATTTAATTTTACGACAAACTATTATATGAAAGATTGATATAAACTTGTAACATTTTAATAATATTAAGTAATTTTATTTTTTATAATTTACTAGTTATTTCAACTTCAGTAAATAAAATATAAAAGACCGTGTTAAACATTTAAAAAAGTGAAATTTTCCATCATAAGTAGTTTGTGCCAGATAGTATTAATTTATCCATGGAATACATATCATATAAATAAATAAATTATTTAAATTATAAATAACATAATATGTTATTTATATAATAAAATATATATTATAAAATCGTTAAATTATTAACAAAAAAAAAAAAAGAAAACAACAACAAAAAGCAAACAAATAAACGGACAAACTACACATTTATTAATAAAGTTACATAGCTATCTTTCTAATCTTTAATTTTCCAATTAGAAATATATGACCACAATTGTAGTGGAATACAATGCTGAAATTTTATCAAATTCCTAAAAATAAATAAATAATCAAAATCATTACAAATATAAATAAAACATACATTTAAAATAAAATATTTTATTTATGATAAATTAAATTTTATTAAATAAAAATATTCCAATTTAGATTTTGAGCTGTTAAATGAGTTAATGACCTATATGTGTTTTATATATATTTTATTTTATAATATTGTAAATGCATCTTATGAAAAAATACATTTTTAATTTAACGAATAATTCAAGTTAAGTCACTCTGCTGTGTATATAAATTCCCTAGTATACCTCGTCATCGAGTAGGCTTATATTATGATTATGTTTAATTTAAGTTTAATGATAAATTATTGCATACGAAAAATTATTATGAGCAGAGACAATTTGTTAACAGAAGTTTTTAATTCCCTTCGAATAATATTAAAACAAAATAACTAAAAATGTTTTTTATTTGACATATAAGACATATAAAAATGTCTATAAAAAATTGTGTAAATGTTTTTGTTTTTAGATTTCAAATTTTCTATAAGAACTACTTATTGGAAACTTCATGATTTTCAATCAGTTTTACACAAAACAAAAATTTACCATAGATAAATAAAAAACTAAAATTAATTTATATCTATAAATATTGCAATAATAGCCAAAATTGTTTGAAATAATTATATTAGTTTAAAAAATACTAGTAGGTATAAAAATTTGGTAAAAATGCAAGTCTCAAGTTATTAATTTTTTAATTAAAATAATAAAAATCTTTTCTCCTTCCTTCGCAATCCAAAAAAATAAAAACACTAATTGCCAAACTAGATAAAATATTTTTCCAGAAAACAATCTTAAAGTTGAAAATATTAAGATTATTACTGTTCCAAAATAGTAAAATGTGATAAAAGCAAAAAAAAAAAAAAATACATTATTTAAAAATCAATTAAAGGTATATTTATTCCTCTACATAGAATCTAAAAATTGATAGTCAAGATATTATAACAGTATATCTCTTTACAAAGTTGTTAATGTTCAAAAAACACATATTTGTACTTTATTCTTTTTAGCACAAAAATCGTTATAAATGCACTAGTTAGAGTCCGGTGTTTTGGGTTTATCCATTTACGCTTTTATACTCGGTAATCGATCGTCTAATGATTATTATGATGTATTGAATACGTTATACGATTTCATGAGATAATAAGACCAAAAAAAAATCCAAAAGCAAGAAAATGTAATTTGTTACATTGGTAAAAATTATCAATTGTACGCAATCTTTTAAAGCACCAATTTAATGTAACAAATAGTAATAATAATACGTAATGATGATATAAATTTTCTGCAAACACTAGACTTGTGAGACATCTCTCTCTGTCATGTCGTACCTAACAATCTCACGTATTCTATTTTTCATCTTTATTAAACAGTTTTTCAGTGTACTCGTAAATAGTGTGATAAATACATCTCAATAGACCACACATCTCAAACCGATAAATCTACGTCGAAATTTTACAATCTATCAACTAACCACTTTCCATTTATTATTATTATTAGGGGAGTTTAAAACCATTACGCTATCAATATAACTTCTGTTTCGGTGATTTTTCTTCTGAATCCACGCCCATCGTCTTCTTATCGTTAGAGGCTGCTATATGAACGACTTTTACGGCGTATTACTATAGACTACCGTGAAACTCGTTTATTGAAAACGAGGTCTCATATATTTTACGAACTTAATCTCTAAAACATATTATTTAGTAGCTTACAGTAAATCCATCACATTCTCCCAGCAGCATGGTCGTATGATCTTATCGGTAGTATTTTATCAGACGTTGAACACGTATAGTTTGAGTTCAAAACTGTAATATACAAGGGGGGAGTAGTAAGCAATGCTATAAACCACTAGCACAAATCTAGGATTGTACAAAAATTAAGAAAGTTACATTAACACTAATTGATTTTATGAATATAATAAATAATATATACCAATATTATATATATTATGTATATGGTATTTTATACTATTATTATTTTTTTTGAATTAACTTGCTGTAAAAACAAATTATATTTAAAACTAATTTCTATTTAGCCCCGCGTTGAATGTCCTTTTTTTGTGTGTCTTATGGTGGTAAGATTTGTCAGCAGTATATCCGAATGGAGTACATCGCTATGCAAGAGGAATCGCAGGCAGCTTGTACCATACCCTCGGTTAAGGCTTTGAGCATAATGTTCTAAAACTTGCTGGCTATCCACGTTTAGGTCTTATCCAATAAAAACAGTTCACAATAATAACAACCCAAAAGCGACAGCTGGGAATAGAAAAGTGATGAATGGCTACCCAACGGTAAATTTGGCTTTTCTGAATATTATTAATTCTATTTTTACGTAAAAAAAAAAATTCTATTGCTACTGACGTGATTCTTTTGTCGTAAAAATAATTTAATAGTAAATATTTTTTATGTTAAATAACAGCATTAAAGTTTATGAAAAAATGTTTTTTTTTTTAAATTATTAGATAATTTTATATAGGTAATTAATAATAGCTGTTTCACAATAAAATTAATATATATAGAGTGAAATCGACGATTGCAAAAATTGTATGAGTCAATTATTTAAAAGTTTTGAATAATTGATAAAAACTGTATAGTATAAATAATTTTGAAAAAAAAATGAATTTAATAATTAATATTTATTATTATTATATAATATATATGTTATTATCTTTAAATAATACATACATTGTTTATTACATACAGCTAAACAAAATAATTTTCTTAAAATGTTGATGTATGATGAAAATCGAATTTCATATTAATACTTAGTTAATTTAATGAGTGGATAATGGTTGACGAAGTGGTTATTCGTAAAATAGTGTGATATAATATATTTTCTTTAAATACTTATATCTAATTAAATACTAGTTAATTATTAAGAAAAAAATTATAATTACTATTATAATAGATGAATCACCCAACACATAACACAGATTTATTTTTTACTTAGGAAAATTTTCCAAGGTGCAAAGACTTAAGATAGTCAAGCTAAAAAATTCCACGGATGTTGTATACTTTGTTAAAATGTCTTATTTGATCAAATGTAAACCTCGATAGTTGTTGTGGCAAAATGGATTCTCGGCAAAATTACTTCGAAGAATGTAGTCATTCCATACACGTCAAATGTCATTCTGCAATTTCAACGCTACCATAAGTGCGCGAGAAAATCATCTATTCATTATGCCAAAAACATTAATCTGGTTCATCATGATCAAACCTGACTCCATCGCCCACAAATAGCAATAGAGAAAGGATTCATGTATACCACGTGTTTCGGATTTCACGATTGAGGTCACTGATTGTTAAATTTCAATATTTTTCTTAGGTCTTTAATTTACAATTGAATTTATCGCTTAATATTTTATAAATAGTTTTTTTGTTGTTAATATTTATCATTTTATAATAGTATGGTGCATGAGGTAATGTACAATTATTTAGACCTATAAAGGTTCATCAACTCAGGATGTAACGAATTTCAAGGGGATAAGATAAAAGTTAGTAATATCGTAAGTTTGTTACAAATATTAATACATAATATTATACATCAACATAGTCTTTCAAGGAAATGACAGTTTCATTTGTTATATAGAGATTTTTAGTGTACGTAGCTTTTGTAAATTACGAGTTGACAGTATTTTAATTTAAAGTTATACACAACTAATCCATTATTAATAAATTTCAGGTTAGCAGCAATAAATAAATGAATTAAGTTTTTAAAAAAAATTAATTTCTATGATAACATTATGTATTATTAAGTTATTATAGAAACTATTATTTAACTTTTTATAAACTAATTATGTATATAATACTCATATTATGGTATATACAGTGTACACTGATGTTGATTTAAACTATATTATTAATTAAAAGCTATTTTATAAATATTTCATTCAACAATTGTATTAATATTTAAACTAACTTTCAGTATATTGTTTAGCTCAGTGGTTCCTAAACTTTTGTGGCTCAAAGCACCACTTTCAAATTGACATTTTATCAGGTATAGGTCATAGCATGATTTATCATAAAAAAATAGAAAATTTAAACAAAAACAAAAACTAGAAAAAATTGTTTACAACGATAATACTAATACGAAAACGAATTTTTTATATTATGCGCTAAGACACATAATTTGATCCTATAGGATCCTATAAGATTGATCTTATACTCTATAGGATCGATGGTTCAAATAATAATCGTTTTTTTTAACGCTTTTACAATCTAATTTACAGTTTAACATTTTTTTCTTTAAATATAATATAAATGAATATTATCTTAATAGTTATTAATTATATATGTATATATATTACATTGAAAATATAATGTGTCCTTTGATTTGAGTAATATGTGATGTTATATATTATGTAACTAAAAGAAATAAGTAGTTACGCAATCATACACAAGTTTAGCTGAGAAAAGTTTATTTCCGAGTATTACAATAGTTTTTCTACCCTCGGAAATTATCCTATTGTATGTTTAAATATGATTGTCGTTGAAATATATATCTATTTATACATTTAATTTTATAATTAGTTTATACATTTCTCAACAACATCGTTTAAAATACTTAATTAATAGCTACTTATTAACAAAATTAAAAAAAAAATCGTTTGATGAAAACTCTAATATATGAATATCCAAGTTCATTGAAATTTAAAATTCAAACGTTAATAAAAAATATTTGTGGATATACTTATTCTATACCTTTATAGTCTATTCCGGGTGTCTTCGCTGCTTCCACTATTTCATGCTACATTTCTCTATCTTTACTTTCTTCTAAACTTAAACGTTTTGTACATTTTTTGAGGTCTGTTTTAATAGTTTCTATGCACATATGGCTAGATTATCCTCTAGCTAAGTCTTTTTTCATTTATTGTGTTATCACTGCGTAATTTATTAAACTATTGGAACTCTATATAAGTCCGGTTCAGCATATTTTAAAGTTTGTCTCTTATATGACTTGATATTAGGCGTTGGTAAATTTTTTTGTCTATAGATAGTCATCATTTTGTTATTCAAAAAACATATTTTTCGATACTTTCATATTATGTAACATTAAATTGTATACACATAATGTCTTTCTAAAATTCAATCTTTCCAATATAAATTAATTCAACCTATTATATTACTACTAATAAAATAAATTACTTAAATAGCAATATCAAAAAACCAAACATGAAATATACTTAGGTAGATTCACTGTTTCTGCCCAGAATCATTTTTTGCATACAACAATGTATCACTGAATTCAAATTTAACACATCCATCAGTGACCCATTCGACACCTAAAACTGTATAGGAGAGTGGTACACTTACTCATCTCTTATAAAGTTCTACTTTCATATGTTATTATTATAATGTAAAACAAGTATTAACTTTCTATAAATATATTTTTAGTTAGATCGTAGATATTTGAATTTTAAAATATATTCATTTTTTTATTATAAATACAATATCATTACAATTTATTCTCTTTTAATTTTTGTATTAAAATTTAAAATTTATAAATGTTAGCGCATTAATAAATAATTATCAGTATTATCATAAACGTTCAGTATTTAATAAATAGTATTTTGAACAATTAATTGTTAATAAACTATAATAGGCATATAATTTTTTTATATAACTCGTTTATGCTACTTCTTAAAGTAAAGTAAACAAGTTAAACGACAAAACATAAAAACTTTTTTGTAGGTAGTTATTGAAAAGTTATCCACTTGAAGTGTCGTTTACGATAAATAATCTTTCTTCACCATCACTGTAACTAAATTTATATAGTTCTTTACAAACAAAATAAGTATAATATCTACTTTTATAATATTATTTAAGTAAAATTCCTTATAATTTATAACATATTTTATGTGAATTGTATAGGATGAAAACTAATTTTAGTATAAGTAAACATAAATAATTCAAAATCATCTAATTTGAATATAGTAAAATAATTTAACCTTTCAGGATTCACAAGTTGAAAAATATT